>NW_027411644.1:226928771-227029853 GCF_047663935.1 Musca autumnalis
GGTTGAAGCGACAGGGCTGATATTCTACTGGGTAGTCGGTTCTCGGCTATAGTAGTAGCGCTGATGATCGGCGGGTTGTGGATGATATTCGACTTGTTGTAGTTGAATTGATGTTACTCGTCTGCAATAGTCGTCTCGATGATAAACGGTTGCAGATGTCGTATCGTTGACACTCGGCTGTTGTAGCTGGGTTGAAGTTATTTGGCTCTAGTAGACGTCTGGATATTATTCGAGTTTAACGAAAGCCAATGAGTTGCGGAAAGGAACGAATAGCAGCAGGAAGCAAACTAGTCACGGAATTTAATGTAGCGAACACATCGCAGGGAACGAAGGAATTGAAAAAACCAAGGACTTGGTTTAGCACAAATTACTTCGACAGTGGATACTACCCAGCAGAAACCAAGTAATGGATTTATATTCTTGCAAATCAACCTCATATTATGTGTGGTTTTGACAAAGAGGAAGTGGGAATTTTCTTCAATATCTTTCTAGAATAGGCGCAAATGTGAATTGATAAAAAGCTGAGTGAAAAAAGTACAAAAAAATGAGGGGCAACGGTCATATCGGACACCCCAACAGACATAAGGCCTAAAATGAATCTCATAAGTTATGGCCGTTCAAATCGCGGTCCGTTTTCAGTAAAGATGATACCAAAATAAGGAGCGTACCTGGCTTTAAGTATGTCCATGGGAGAAATTCATAACTCCCGACCGAAGGCTGCCTACTTACAGGATGATTTTGGCATGGTCCTAAATCATAATTCAGTCAATTTTGTCAGAGCAGGAGTAGATGCCATCATTATAGTATTTAGGACCATGCCAAAATCATGGATTTTAGGACTCGTGTGTCGGATATATTCACTGGACAATAGCCGTAGACTATTCCCGCATTTTTACATACAATATCAGGAACTTATGACTTATCCTGCTGAGTTTATTTTAGTTTATAGAACTAAAATACGTAATTTTACAAAGTCCGATCTAAGTTATCAATATTTTCCCTATATATATTCACCATAGATATTCAAAAAACAGTTTGAATCGAACACACATAATCTTCTGAAAGATTATATTATGAAAAACATCAATAAAATATATTTTGTGACCGCAGATAACGAAAATGTGAATAAAAACGGTATAATATGGTCCTAATCATATATAAAAAGCGAAAGCTTCTGGAGATGTTAAATATTATAGCTACAAATTTCATTTATTCAGAGATTCGTAATGAAATTTGATTTGGAACATTTCTTCTTTTGGCAAAATCCCCAAAAAGTGAAGTTTTTTAGGAGGTTTTGACTCAGTATTGAACAAATTTTAATTAAGAGTCTAAAAGTTTAACAGATAATTTCTCCATATAATATCTATTTTTGTAACGTCATTTTCTGAACAAAGTATTTTACTTAGATATATAGTTTGTTCTGGGACTTACAGTGAAATTTTGTGTGGAATATTTCTTCTTTTAAAACCTTTCGTCTAAAACTAAATTTCATGTTACTTTCATGCATCAACAAGAAAAAAGAACAAAACAAATTCCTTCAAAAAATATTTGGGTGTTTTGTTGGCAAATTTTATGTATATATTTTCTTGATATATATTGTAAATACATATTTCATTTATTCGGCGACTTATATTAAAATTTGATGGAAAATATTTTTGTCTTTGACGTCTTCTACCTAGAATGAAGTTTTGTGGGACAAAACTTAATAAATTCAGATAAAGTACAACATTAACCCTAAAGCTTGATTTTACATTTGGCAGATTCCTGGCGTTTAGGTACGATTTTGAGTTTTGGTGTATTCGGGGACCTATAGTAAAATTTTTTGACAAATAATTTTGTAGAATATTTTGATGTGATACGATCACACTTTACAGAAGTTTTTAAACGTTTTTAAAAAAAAGGACCAACAAGACCCGTTTAGTGACTCGCATGAGGGTTCATTTTTTCATAAAAGGATACCCCGCATTGTTGTCAGTAATATTGCCAAAGACACTTTATACCTCAAATGCAAGGATACCAAGGAATCTGATGTCGAATGTTTCAAAACCTGTAGAAATGGGCGGATCTTGACACGCCTATTTAGGTTACTTCCCGACGTAAACTTTTAAAACGCCGATACACGTGTCTTCTTTTTTTCGGCCCTCTTTCATAATCTGTGCGGGGTTTCTTGTAATTTTAAAAAAAAAGTTCCATTTTATTGTCCATTGTTATTTTTGGCCCTTATGACCATTGGGTGTTGTGTCAGTGCCGTATCTACTAAAAAACTATCAATGCCAGTAACAAAGCTTTGGAGGGGCTCTAGATGTACATACAATCTAGATTATGGATAGAAAATATCCATGCAAAAAATGTTACCCTCGTTTTAGGTATATTCATACGTTGGATCCGTCATGCGGCGTAATAAAATGCGTGTTACAAACGTGCAGTATGTAACTGTTGACAAGGAGTTTAAATATTATATCAGAATTAGTAATGATTCTTTAAGTGGAAATATGAGTAAAAGTAATTACTTTTTGTCAAATAAAAACATATCCCTAATACTTTTCCTCTTCTTTTTTTTTACTATTCCCCCTCACCGAGGATAAAAAGTAACTTTGCAATTAAATAAGATTATTATACAACCAAGTAATGTAATCAAGAAAATAAGTCATGTATTACCTCCACCCATACATTCAGCAGCAACAGAAGCAGCAGCTGAGGGTACATTCAAAAGATAATTACAACAAGAAATACATAAACTTAATAAAAATAAACCAGAGTTAAATAAAGATCTGTAAAGAAACACACAAAAACATTTCCAAGAATAACAAATTCCACTGACATGCAAAAAGGGGGAAATAAAGAAGCTAATGAATCCTCCGGTGGATAGTTTGTTTGAATGAGAGTGGTGATAAGAATCTAGCTAGCTGAAGCTGTTGGTATTTCCCTTATTTCCGAATAACTTCCATACTATTACCTTTGACAACAAACAACATCAACGAACGACGGGAAAATAGTTCTCAAAAGAATTCTTAACTATTTCAAACAAAATCTAAAGCTCAACAAAACGGAGGACGATAACTGTAATGGTTAACGGGGAAAAAATTATAAAGTGAAATCAGGAAGGAGTATATAAAAAAGGTACAACATAAACGAGAGGAAAAACATTCATTTCCACTGTTGAACAAGAACAATGATAAGAATCTAATTATTTAAATAAATAAGAGTAACAAAATTACAAACAACAGCAGCAACAACAAAGCAAATATAATGTCAATGTGGTAGAAGGTTAGCGTGGGAATGGAACAGAGTGGTGTGTCTGTTTTGTGTCTTCAATTTTAAGTCGGATATTACAGGAAAGCTCTTTAAAAAAGGAATGTAATCACAAGTATGACACCGAATGTTAGTGGAATGAGAAACAAGCAAATGAACGATAAACAAGATGTTCGATAAGAACATACAAAGGTGTTCTTTTTAAATCCGTAAAACATAATCCCCTTCTTTTGTTTTTTTTTTTGTTTGATGCAATGCGAATCTAAAGATTTATCAGAAATGCTGATTTTCAGTTTCACAGAACAGAATTTATTTCACATCGATCTAATTTACATAGGATACTTTGCGTTTAGTCATTTTCCTTATAACATAGCATTCGTTTTCTATTATGTATTCCATGCAACCCTTAATATCTTCACGTTATTAAATTTATAATAATGGCCAAGTGGCCGAGTGACCATTGCAACTGCATTTGTGTTTTTGATGTTAAGGCCATTTGACCCATATTTTATATTTTTTGTTTTTACTCTTTTGTTTTACAAAAAAAAAAATTGGCTTATTTTGCCTTTTTACTTCTCATCTAAGTGCCTATGTATGTGTACATTTGGGTTATGAGTTTTCGACATTTTTTCTCAAAAATGATTTCCTGTAGCTCGGATGAATGAACTTTTGCCTATTAATCACTTTATTCCATTGAAATAGAAAAAGGGTCACGCACAAAATGATTCTTTGTTTCAATGCAAGGAACTAAGGGAACTGATGTGTCCAAGCGGCGTTGGACGAAACTAGTCTTCTCTGCCATCCCCTAATGTAATCAATTTTAACTACATCCCACATTAAACTTGTTGTTTTAAATTTGAAAACAACAAATATGAGATTAAGATTGACTTACCTACAAATAGTAAGTAAAACACACATCTCAACAAAACTGCCAAAGTGAATCTAAAAAATATATTTTTTTTTTAAAAATTGCAAAAAATGAAAAAAAAAATTCTCAAAAATTATTTTCTGTTGCATGGATGAATAATCTTAAGCCCACTTATAATTATAATAGGGTTTATTCCATTGTGTTTGAGTAGAGAAATGTATCACCTGAAGAATTTGGCACGTCATACCGCCATTCCTCAAGTAGCGGCTACATTGGTCAAGGCCTTGCCCTTGCTCGTGGTTATGGCGATTACCAAGTTCCAGACCGTCTAAAGGATGTGCCCACTGCCAAAGATCCCCACTTCTTTGACATGGTTGAATACTTCTTCCACCATGGTTGCCAAATCGCTGAAGAATGTTTGTTGGATGACATGAAAGGCAAAGTGTCCCTGAAGGGTAAAAAGAAGAGGGTTAAAGGTATTTTGATGCTTATGCAAACCTGTGACCACATCATTGAAATTGCATTAACATTGCGTCGTGATTAGGGCGCACCGTGCTGCATTAATGAAGTTCTCTAAACCGTGGAAAACGCCGCGACCAGTGGCAGATAAATACAATCTTGGTTGATGGGTTTACCAGTTACACAGGCGTGAGCATTGATGTCCAAATGACCTATAGTCTTGCCATAGGTATCAGCAATCCAAGACATTTCACGTTCACCGATACCCATATCGGGAGCTGGTACATCAACACCGGGTCCAATGAAACCCTTCTTGGCCAATTCAAGAAAAAAGTGGCGATTGATTTTCTCCAATTAATGTTCAGAGTATTCTTTGGGATTGATTTTCAAACCGGCTTTGGCACCGCCGAATGGTACATCAACACAGGCACACTTTAAGGTCATAAAAGCGGACACAGCCTTAACTTTATCGAGTGATACATCCATAGAGAAACGGATACTGCCCTTGGTTGGAACACGATAAGTGTTGTGCTGGGCACGCTAGCGGGTAATCATTTCAAAGTCGCCGGAATCACGACGCAATGGGAATGCAATTTTCAATGATGTGGTCACAGGGCTGCATAAGCATCAAAATACCTTTAACCTTCTTTTTTATATCCTCAGACTTTAGGCTAGAAATAACGGTTTTAGACCCCAAGTATGTTTGGACGAAATGTGTTTTAGACAATTTGGAGTCGATTTAGCAATGTCCGTCGGTCTGTCTGGCTGGCTGGCTGGTGCGCACGATAACTCTCAAACGGATGAGCCGATTAGGTCCAAAATTTGGCTATCGTAATATTTTGTCTAAACTTAGTTTAAGTTCGAAGATGGGTCATATCGGTCTACTCCTTCAGGTACATCCCTCGCAAAAGTTCAACAATGTTAGGAAAATTTGTGCGCACGATAACTCTTGAAGTGAGTGACCCATTTGGTCCATAATTTGCACATCGTGAAATGTGTACCAGACTTAGATAAGGTTTCAATATGGAATCAACCAGTCCAATCCTTCGGGTACCTCCCACACCAAATTTCGGAAAAGTTCAGTTTAGGGCCTGCTGTCGAATCGCTTTGATTTTTGTTGTAGCAACTTATATTCACTGCCCCCCATACGACCGTACAAGTTTCATCAGGGGCAAGTCCATACTTCCTGAGAAAATAGTCTGAAAGGTGCAAAAAACGCCCTATGACACTGTGTTTAATGGTTGGAGCACAAGATAACTCTTGAACGAATCTGCCGTTTCGGTCCAAAATGTGGCCTTCGTAATATTTTGTGCAAACTTAGTTTAAGTTCCAAGCTAAGCCATATCGGTCCACTCCTTCAGGTAGCTCCCCCAAAAGTTCAAAAATGTTCTGAAAAATTGTGCGCACGGTAACTCTTGATGGGAGTGACCGATTTGGCCCATACTTTACATATCCTAATATATCTACCAGATATAGATCTGGTTCGAATTTGTCCACTCCATCCGGTACCTCCCACACAAATTTTTGGATGAATTCACTTTAAGACCTGCTCTCGAATCACTTTGATTTTTGTTGAAGCAAATTGCATCCGCTACCATAATTACGACAGTTAAATTTTTTTCAGGGGCAAGTCCATACTTCTTGAGAAAACTACCCGAAAGTTGTAAAAAACCCTATGGCACCATATGTAGTGACCGGAAAGCTCGAACCGAATACTGCGTTCGTCCACACATTAGATATTGTAATATTTCTTCGAATATTTGACGAAATTCGGTGGTGGAAGGAGTGGACCTTCTGAAAATATACGAAAATATTCGCTCAAATGGTACTCTAAATATTGTCGAAACTCAGTTTAAAAATACCCTATCTATCGATATCCCCGCAAAGTTTTGCCCTTTAATCCTATCCATATTGTTTTGAAAACCCCCATTAATACATAAATTTTTTTGGAAAAAAAGTATTTCAATCGACACAGGCTGAGGGTATATATCTGTCGGCAATGTCGACTGATACGTTTTTACTTGTTTTATCATCCAGGGACAATTTGCCTTTTATGTCATCCAACAAACATTCTTATATACTTATATATCTTGAAAATGGTACAACCAAGGAAAAAATAAATAATCCAATTTATAGAGAATTTTCACAGCTTCAACATTTTCTTTAGTCCCATTTTGATATGACTTGCAGTTTCCAAGCAAAATCTTGAAGACTTAATAGTGAATAGTGAATTTTTTTGCTTTTTTATTTTTCTTATCTATGAACTTTGCTGTTTCAGAATCCGCGAAATCTTCCCATGTGTAAGCGGTTTTTATCAAAAGTTAGTTAAGGCGCACTGAGCATGATATTGTTTTATAAGGAGGCGATATAGTCAGTGCATTGTCCCAATTTGAACTTCTATATCCTATGTCCCAATTTGAACTTCTCATGAAAGTCAATCTTATGGAGAATTTTCACAGCTACAACATTTTCTTTAGACCCATTTATATAGGACTCGCGGTTTCCAAGCAAAATCGTGAAAACCTAAAAAAACCCTAAAACTGTGAACTTAAATCGCGATTTATTTGAAAATCCATCCGGAGATTTTTTTTTTTTGTTTCTTGATATTTCTCATATACGACCATTGTAGTTTCAGAATCTGCAAAAACTTCCCAGGTGTAAGCACTTTCCATTTAAAATTGGTTAAGGCACACCGTGGCAGCTAACTACATGAGCATGATTGGCACAACTCCTGGCTGGGGTGGCAAAACTTTCATCGTTCAAGGTTTCGGTAATGTCGGTCTACCCGCTATTGACCCGTGCCGGTGCCACTTGCATTGGTGTTATTGAACACGATGGCTGCATTTTCAATCCCTAGGGTATTGATCGTAAGGCTTTGGAAGACTACAAGAATGAACACGGAACCATCGTTACCCCCATGCCAAGCCTTATGAAGGTGAAAACTTGATGTTCGAACCCTGCGATATCTTCATCCCTGCTGCTGCCCATAAAGTTATCACTAGCGAGAATACCCACAAGATCCTACCACCTACCACACCTGCTGCCGGTAAGATTTTGGTTGATCGCAACATTTTGGTTATTCTCGATTTGTACATCAACGCTGGTGGTGTAACTGTTTCCTTCTTTGAATGGTTGAAAAATTTGAACCATGTCTCACACGGTCGTCTTACCTTTAAATATGAACGTGAATCCAATTATCATTTGTTGGAATCCGTCCAAGAATCGCTGGAACGTCTTTTCGGTCGCGTTGGTGGTCGCATCCCAGTTACTCCATCTTAAGCTTTCCAAAAAAAACGTATCTCCGGTGCCTCTGAAAAGGAACGTACTGCTCGTGCTATCATGAAGACCGCAATGAAATACAATTTGGGTATTGATTTAAGAACAGCCGCCTATGTCAACTTCATGAAAATATTTTCACCACTGACGCTGGTTTGGCATTCTAAACCGTTTATTATAATAATCCCAGCCGTCCATTCGTGGAGTACGCCGCAGCGTTTTTATACCCTACACTACCCTGTGGTAAGGATATTATGTGTTAGTGCATTTGTATGTAACATGCCTAAGGAAAAGAGATAGACCCATAGTTCCTTCTAGGGATATGCATAGAATCACTTTCTGAGTCGATTTATGCATGTCCGTCCTTCCGTCCTTCCGTTCGCAAGTCGCATTTATTGTTCGATTTGGCTGAAAATTGGGGAAGATAATATTTTTAGCCTAATGAAGAACGCTATTGCTTTTGGTGAAAATCGGTTCAGATTTGGATAGAGCTCCCATATATATTTCCGGCCGATTTGAAGTATTTGATGCACCAAACACGCTGTATCTGTCCAATTTTGATGGAATTTGTGTTGGAATTATATCAAAATCGGTTCAGATTTGGATATAGCTCCCATATAAATTTTCGGACGATTTTTGGTATTTGGTGCACGAAAGACGTTATATACATATGTCCGATCTCAATGAAATTTGAAAGGTATCACGGAATTTCGTCTAGAAATAAGTGTGCCAAATTATATCAAAATCAGTTCAGATTTGGATATAGCTCCCATATATATTTGTGGCCGATTTTTGGTATTTGGTGCACGAAACACGTTATATATGTCCGATCTCAATGAAATATGGAATGTGTGACGAAATTTGGTCTAGAAATAAGAGTGCCAAATTTTATGGAAATCGGTTCGGATTTGGATATAGCCCCCATATAAATTTTCGCCCGATTTAAGGTATTTGATGCACCAAAGACGCTATGTATGTCTAATTTTGATGAAATTTGGAATGTGTGACGGTGTTTGGTCTAGAAATATATGTGCCAAATTATATCGTTATCTGTTCACATTTGGATTTAGCTCCCATATATGTTTTACCTATTCACAGTGGTGTAGGGTATCATATAGTCGGCCCCGCCCGACTTTGATCCTTTCCTTACTGGTTTAATTAAAGTAACCACTTTCTAAATGCCAAACACAAGAATTTTGCTGCTGCAATCCTTTAAACAATTCACTCGAAACGCATTTGTAAAGTCCTCTTTAAAGCAATATTGGAATTTTAAAACCGAAACTAATTTTGTCACAAATTTCTTAAAGTGATTGATGACAGATTGTAATGGCCATTTTGCAATCTTTGGTTATTTTTTGTTTTAATTGTCGTTGTGAACTCTTAATTGTTTGTATTTTTTTGTATTAATAGTTCTTAATTTCTTTTTTTAAATTATTCCCGACACTATGTTTAAAATCTATTCTCTCGATTACTCTGATGATTTTCTTTCTTTAAATTTAAGTTGAACGAATTCAATGAGTGCATTAAGCAAATGCAAACGATTATTATAAAAAAACTATTCATTAGTATGATAAGAGCTAAAATACGAAATATTGAAAAAGGTCATGGACCAACCAACAACTTTGAAAAAATTGGGATAATTTTTTTTTTTTTTTTTTTTGTTAAAAAATTATATTTTTGAAAAAAGCGTTTACGACATTTTTATGATTCTCAGAAGTGAAGAAAAGCAGTGGGAAACAAATGTTATGTCAGTTTGGTTATTCCATGTGGCTTTACAGTTTATTTTCAATTATATCTCAGCTTACAGTGACTTCACAAAATTGCCATAATTTTGAAAAATTCAAATTTTAAAATCATTTTGTGCTTGAAATTTTTTCACCGAATCACCTTATAATTACGATTTTATGTGATTTTACGTATAAACTCACCACTTAAGATACAGGGTTATGAGGTTGTAAAAAAGTCATAACCCTAGTGTAGATACTGCACTGGGGTCAACAATTATTTTAGGTCAATATATAATTTGTTGTAATATTGCCGTTTTTGTTCTATTCCTTGCAATATTTTCTTTAATATATTCGCATGTTCGAAACAAAAACGAAGAGTTTCAATGTCACATGCAAACGTTACCAACAGTTTTTTTGTTTTCTTATCGCTCGTGACAAACCACTTGAAATTTCGTTTATAGTACTTTTCACACACACATACGTACATATACATATATTTTTCATTGACTTGGTTGCTGAAGTCCTACGTTTTGTATACATGTCAAATGATAATGCCAAGGCAAATGATTGTTGGTGTATGTGTGGGTCAACCATGGACTCAAACTCTGTACATTGCACAACTTCAATTTTGTATACAGCTTCAGGTATTGTCCTCTGTGTCCGTCGCATGAAGTTATGGACAGCAAATAAGTTTTCTTTTTCATGTCCAAGTAGAACATGGCCCATCTGTGTCCGAAGACCAAAATTGCAATTTTTCAATTGAAAGGTATTAAAATATATGAAGTTCTTTCGTTCCGTGTTCCAAATTTCTTTGTCTTTGTTACCGTTCATGGTGGTGGTGGTGGTGGTGGTGGCAAGAAAGTGAAAAAATGTCAAAAATATATAAGACAAGTCTTTGACTTTCTTTCTTGAAAACAGAGAATATATGTCCAACATTTTTTTATGTATGTGACCAATGCAGGTCACTCGGAAATATATGCGCAGGGAGTTTTTACGGTATGGACATGCACAATAAATCGAATGGTTTGAAATGTTAAGTTTTTTAAGTAAATGTTATTTTTGAATGATTTCAATGAATGAAATAGCTCGAGTTTAAAGCGGATAACACCAGGCAGTATTAAAATCACGGTGCACGTGAAATAACTTTAAGTGATAGGTGCTTTTAGCTGGAAAGTTTTTCTCGGTCATCCAACGAGAAATTAAAACAAAACTTATAATTTTCTCTGGGAACGTCCAAATATTTAAGTTTTTAAGTATTGTGTTTTGTACAGTCAAAGATTAAAGGTACATATTTAGATTATGGTATTAGACGATTGATTTTTTTACTTGTTTTTAGTTGATTTTGTAAAATTACCACCCTAACTCTACACCCAGTTAGTATTGCCATTATACCGTAAATGCCTCATGACCTTCAAATTAGCAGAATATAAATTTCGTATTTGTATTGCAACCTCGAAACATTTTTCAAAAAATGAATACAATTTACATGATAAATACATATAAATATCCAAGAAACGTCGTTATTTTTGTCTATGACTTCAAGCGATATGCATATATTCCAGCAGATAATACCTTTCTTCGTTAGAAAAACTCAATGATATCCCACATGTGAACATTGCCATGCCAATTTTCCATGGTATCGTGTTGTAAATCAAATTCCAACAAAATGATATTCAAATAGCTACTGTTGTTATGCTTATGCTTTGTATTTGTTCTTTATATATGGCACATTTGACGATCATTATCCTTGAACTGAGATGCCTTTTGTCTTGACAACAATGCACATATACTATGTGTCTGTGTATTGTTTGAAAGAATCGTTCTATTATATGGCCTCTAATATATTTAGATGCTATGCAAAACAAAAAGTGGCCTTACTCTTGACGAAATTTCAATGAAAATTTGAACAAGTTAGTTGTTAACATTGACTGGCTGTGTACGGATGTTTGGTTTGGCATTATTGAACATGAAGTAGTTTTCTATTGTATCGCAACAGAGACCAGAATAGAAACCGTTCTTCTTCTTTTTGTTATTTACTGCATCTTTTGTTTGCTAGCAGACATTTTGAAATAGTTGAATGAGCAAGCAAACAAGAGCAAACTTTTATGGTATTTGTATAAAGTTTCTTAATAAATATAAAATTGTTTAGTTTAGTTCTTTGATGGAAAAACGGTTGATGATATTTTAAATGTATTTGTTAGTCATAACACACCCATATGTCACAAATTGGCTTCTTTAACATTTAATTATTTAATTTATTTATTGTTTATTTGTTTACTAATATATTTATTCATTTACTTATTTATTTAAACATTTTAAATACTGAAAAAATATTTTTCATATTGCCCATCATATAAAGCTGCCATGACATATCCTGCTTAACTTTTCCAATAATTAAAATCCTAATGAATCATTTAGAAACCTTTAAGACCCCCAATATAATCAATCACTTGTGTTAGACATAAGTTTCCTCTTTCTCTCATACCACAATATTCCACTTACAATTTCGAAAAACCTAAACAGCATAATAAAAATATCCATTATCCTTAAACCGGAATCTACATATTTAAAATATTGAAAAGTATGTTCAAATATGTGTGTCAACCACAAATCCTCCCAAATCACCCTTAGCAACATAATTGTTTTCTTCCCCCTTTCTCGATGTCTTTGCTGATTTTTTTATATTTTTGAAACGACAGTATTTAAAAGAAGTATAGACGTTATAAAAAAAGTATTTGCGTTTAAATTACATTGAATCTATCGCCACTTGAGGAGTGTTAAATTACTTTACACTTCGATGCTTTTGTTGTTAATGTTCTTGTCAATTTTATGTAATTCTTTAAATTGCATTATTGAGTGTAAATGTTGACTCTTCGTTGTTGATATTGTTGTTGGCGGTGGTGGTGGTTGTGATGGTTGTAGCCAGTGTTGTGTTAGATCATCTAAACGTTGTAATACAGCCATGGGCCAGTGGATTGGGATATTGAAAAAGTTATTTATTCATATTTAACCTTACACTTTAATTTTTTTTAACTATGAATAATTTATACGTTTATCAAATAACGAAATATTTATTTTTCATTTCAGGTAACAACAAAATTTAAATTTCATTTCATCAGTGTGTAAGTAATATATAGATACATAATTCGAAGTTATATAAGGACTAATTTCTAATTTCGACATAAAAAATGGAACAAATGTTTATTTAATCCTGGGACATAGATCGGATCATAAAGGGATAAGGGTTCCAGAGAGAATGAAGCCTATTAATATTGGTGATGTTTGGATAATATTTAGTCGGAATCGGCAACAACTTACTTGTTATACGTTCAGCCTTTAGGCTAACGTGGGTGTATAGACTTTGATGTCATCAGAAATTTGCCAAATCCAAATAAAGTTTGTAGTCGATTTAGCCCTGTCCGTTCGTCTATCTTTCTGGCTGGCTTTGCGAACCGATCAACCCATTTCATCTAAAAATGTAACCTTCCAAACTTAGTTTAAGTTCGAAGATGGGTCATATCTGTCTACTCCTTCAGGTACATCCCTCGCAAAAGTTCAACAATGTTAGGAAAATTTGTGCGCACGATAACTCTTGAAGTGAGTGACCCATTTGGTCCATAATTTGCACATCGTGAAATGTGTACCAGACTTAGATAAGGTTTCAATATGGAATCAACCAGTCCAATCCTTCGGGTACCTCCCACACCAAATTTCGGAAAAGTTCAGTTTAGGGCCTGCTGTCGAATCGCTTTGATTTTTGTTGTAGCAACTTATATTCACTGCCCCCCATACGACCGTACAAGTTTCATCAGGGGCAAGTCCATACTTCCTGAGAAAATAGTCTGAAAGGTGCAAAAAACGCCCTATGACACTGTGTTTAATGGTTGGAGCACAAGATAACTCTTGAACGAATCTGCCGTTTCGGTCCAAAATGTGGCCTTCGTAATATTTTGTGCAAACTTAGTTTAAGTTCCAAGCTAAGCCATATCGGTCCACTCCTTCAGGTAGCTCCCCCAAAAGTTCAAAAATGTTCTGAAAAATTGTGCGCACGGTAACTCTTGATGGGAGTGACCGATTTGGCCCATACTTTACATATCCTAATATATCTACCAGATATAGATCTGGTTCGAATTTGTCCACTCCATCCGGTACCTCCCACACAAATTTTTGGATGAATTCACTTTAAGACCTGCTCTCGAATCACTTTGATTTTTGTTGAAGCAAATTGCATCCGCTACCATAATTACGACAGTTAAATTTTTTTCAGGGGCAAGTCCATACTTCTTGAGAAAACTACCCGAAAGTTGTAAAAAACCCTATGGCACCATATGTAGTGACCGGAAAGCTCGAACCGAATACTGCGTTCGTCCACACATTAGATATTGTAATATTTCTTCGAATATTTGACGAAATTCGGTGGTGGAAGGAGTGGACCTTCTGAAAATATACGAAAATATTCGCTCAAATGGTACTCTAAATATTGTCGAAACTCAGTTTAAAAATACCCTATCTATCGATATCCCCGCAAAGTTTTGCCCTTTAATCCTATCCATATTGTTTTGAAAACCCCCATTAATACATAAATTTTTTTGGAAAAAAAGTATTTCAATCGACACAGGCTGAGGGTATATATCTGTCGGCAATGTCGACTGATACGTTTTTACTTGTTTTATCATCCAGGGACAATTTGCCTTTTATGTCATCCAACAAACATTCTTATATACTTATATATCTTGAAAATGGTACAACCAAGGAAAAAATAAATAATCCAATTTATAGAGAATTTTCACAGCTTCAACATTTTCTTTAGTCCCATTTTGATATGACTTGCAGTTTCCAAGCAAAATCTTGAAGACTTAATAGTGAATAGTGAATTTTTTTGCTTTTTTATTTTTCTTATCTATGAACTTTGCTGTTTCAGAATCCGCGAAATCTTCCCATGTGTAAGCGGTTTTTATCAAAAGTTAGTTAAGGCGCACTGAGCATGATATTGTTTTATAAGGAGGCGATATAGTCAGTGCATTGTCCCAATTTGAACTTCTATATCCTATGTCCCAATTTGAACTTCTCATGAAAGTCAATCTTATGGAGAATTTTCACAGCTACAACATTTTCTTTAGACCCATTTATATAGGACTCGCGGTTTCCAAGCAAAATCGTGAAAACCTAAAAAAACCCTAAAACTGTGAACTTAAATCGCGATTTATTTGAAAATCCATCCGGAGATTTTTTTTTTTTGTTTCTTGATATTTCTCATATACGACCATTGTAGTTTCAGAATCTGCAAAAACTTCCCAGGTGTAAGCACTTTCCATTTAAAATTGGTTAAGGCACACCGTGGCAGCTAACTACATGAGCATGATTGGTACAACTCCTGGCTGGGGTGGCAAAACTTTCATCGTTCAAGGTTTCGGTAATGTCGGTCTACCCGCTATTGACCCGTGCCGGTGCCACTTGCATTGGTGTTATTGAACACGATGGCTGCATTTTCAATCCCTAGGGTATTGATCGTAAGGCTTTGGAAGACTACAAGAATGAACACGGAACCATCGTTACCCCCATGCCAAGCCTTATGAAGGTGAAAACTTGATGTTCGAACCCTGCGATATCTTCATCCCTGCTGCTGCCCATAAAGTTATCACTAGCGAGAATACCCACAAGATCCTACCACCTACCACACCTGCTGCCGGTAAGATTTTGGTTGATCGCAACATTTTGGTTATTCTCGATTTGTACATCAACGCTGGTGGTGTAACTGTTTCCTTCTTTGAATGGTTGAAAAATTTGAACCATGTCTCACACGGTCGTCTTACCTTTAAATATGAACGTGAATCCAATTATCATTTGTTGGAATCCGTCCAAGAATCGCTGGAACGTCTTTTCGGTCGCGTTGGTGGTCGCATCCCAGTTACTCCATCTTAAGCTTTCCAAAAAAAACGTATCTCCGGTGCCTCTGAAAAGGAACGTACTGCTCGTGCTATCATGAAGACCGCAATGAAATACAATTTGGGTATTGATTTAAGAACAGCCGCCTATGTCAACTTCATGAAAATATTTTCACCACTGACGCTGGTTTGGCATTCTAAACCGTTTATTATAATAATCCCAGCCGTCCATTCGTGGAGTACGCCGCAGCGTTTTTATACCCTACACTACCCTGTGGTAAGGATATTATGTGTTAGTGCATTTGTATGTAACATGCCTAAGGAAAAGAGATAGACCCATAGTTCCTTCTAGGGATATGCATAGAATCACTTTCTGAGTCGATTTATGCATGTCCGTCCTTCCGTCCTTCCGTTCGCAAGTCGCATTTATTGTTCGATTTGGCTGAAAATTGGGGAAGATAATATTTTTAGCCTAATGAAGAACGCTATTGCTTTTGGTGAAAATCGGTTCAGATTTGGATAGAGCTCCCATATATATTTCCGGCCGATTTGAAGTATTTGATGCACCAAACACGCTGTATCTGTCCAATTTTGATGGAATTTGTGTTGGAATTATATCAAAATCGGTTCAGATTTGGATATAGCTCCCATATAAATTTTCGGACGATTTTTGGTATTTGGTGCACGAAAGACGTTATATACATATGTCCGATCTCAATGAAATTTGAAAGGTATCACGGAATTTCGTCTAGAAATAAGTGTGCCAAATTATATCAAAATCAGTTCAGATTTGGATATAGCTCCCATATATATTTGTGGCCGATTTTTGGTATTTGGTGCACGAAACACGTTATATATGTCCGATCTCAATGAAATATGGAATGTGTGACGAAATTTGGTCTAGAAATAAGAGTGCCAAATTTTATGGAAATCGGTTCGGATTTGGATATAGCCCCCATATAAATTTTCGCCCGATTTAAGGTATTTGATGCACCAAAGACGCTATGTATGTCTAATTTTGATGAAATTTGGAATGTGTGACGGTGTTTGGTCTAGAAATATATGTGCCAAATTATATCGTTATCTGTTCACATTTGGATTTAGCTCCCATATATGTTTTACCTATTCACAGTGGTGTAGGGTATCATATAGTCGGCCCCGCCCGACTTTGATCCTTTCCTTACTGGTTTAATTAAAGTAACCACTTTCTAAATGCCAAACACAAGAATTTTGCTGCTGCAATCCTTTAAACAATTCACTCGAAACGCATTTGTAAAGTCCTCTTTAAAGCAATATTGGAATTTTAAAACCGAAACTAATTTTGTCACAAATTTCTTAAAGTGATTGATGACAGATTGTAATGGCCATTTTGCAATCTTTGGTTATTTTTTGTTTTAATTGTCGTTGTGAACTCTTAATTGTTTGTATTTTTTTGTATTAATAGTTCTTAATTTCTTTTTTTTAATTATTCCCGACACTATGTTTAAAATCTATTCTCTCGATTACTCTGATGATTTTCTTTCTTTAAATTTAAGTTGAACGAATTCAATGAGTGCATTAAGCAAATGCAAACGATTATTATAAAAAAACTATTCATTAGTATGATAAGAGCTAAAATACGAAATATTGAAAAAGGTCATGGACCAACCAACAACTTTGAAAAAATTGGGATAATTTTTTTTTTTTTTTTTTTTGTTAAAAAATTATATTTTTGAAAAAAGCGTTTACGACATTTTTATGATTCTCAGAAGTGAAGAAAAGCAGTGGGAAACAAATGTTATGTCAGTTTGGTTATTCCATGTGGCTTTACAGTTTATTTTCAATTATATCTCAGCTTACAGTGACTTCACAAAATTGCCATAATTTTGAAAAATTCAAATTTTAAAATCATTTTGTGCTTGAAATTTTTTCACCGAATCACCTTATAATTACGATTTTATGTGATTTTACGTATAAACTCACCACTTAAGATACAGGGTTATGAGGTTGTAAAAAAGTCATAACCCTAGTGTAGATACTGCACTGGGGTCAACAATTATTTTAGGTCAATATATAATTTGTTGTAATATTGCCGTTTTTGTTCTATTCCTTGCAATATTTTCTTTAATATATTCGCATGTTCGAAACAAAAACGAAGAGTTTCAATGTCACATGCAAACGTTACCAACAGTTTTTTTGTTTTCTTATCGCTCGTGACAAACCACTTGAAATTTCGTTTATAGTACTTTTCACACACACATACGTACATATACATATATTTTTCATTGACTTGGTTGCTGAAGTCCTACGTTTTGTATACATGTCAAATGATAATGCCAAGGCAAATGATTGTTGGTGTATGTGTGGGTCAACCATGGACTCAAACTCTGTACATTGCACAACTTCAATTTTGTATACAGCTTCAGGTATTGTCCTCTGTGTCCGTCGCATGAAGTTATGGACAGCAAATAAGTTTTCTTTTTCATGTCCAAGTAGAACATGGCCCATCTGTGTCCGAAGACCAAAATTGCAATTTTTCAATTGAAAGGTATTAAAATATATGAAGTTCTTTCGTTCCGTGTTCCAAATTTCTTTGTCTTTGTTACCGTTCATGGTGGTGGTGGTGGTGGTGGTGGCAAGAAAGTGAAAAAATGTCAAAAATATATAAGACAAGTCTTTGACTTTCTTTCTTGAAAACAGAGAATATATGTCCAACATTTTTTTATGTATGTGACCAATGCAGGTCACTCGGAAATATATGCGCAGGGAGTTTTTACGGTATGGACATGCACAATAAATCGAATGGTTTGAAATGTTAAGTTTTTTAAGTAAATGTTATTTTTGAATGATTTCAATGAATGAAATAGCTCGAGTTTAAAGCGGATAACACCAGGCAGTATTAAAATCACGGTGCACGTGAAATAACTTTAAGTGATAGGTGCTTTTAGCTGGAAAGTTTTTCTCGGTCATCCAACGAGAAATTAAAACAAAACTTATAATTTTCTCTGGGAACGTCCAAATATTTAAGTTTTTAAGTATTGTGTTTTGTACAGTCAAAGATTAAAGGTACATATTTAGATTATGGTATTAGACGATTGATTTTTTTACTTGTTTTTAGTTGATTTTGTAAAATTACCACCCTAACTCTACACCCAGTTAGTATTGCCATTATACCGTAAATGCCTCATGACCTTCAAATTAGCAGAATATAAATTTCGTATTTGTATTGCAACCTCGAAACATTTTTCAAAAAATGAATACAATTTACATGATAAATACATATAAATATCCAAGAAACGTCGTTATTTTTGTCTATGACTTCAAGCGATATGCATATATTCCAGCAGATAATACCTTTCTTCGTTAGAAAAACTCAATGATATCCCACATGTGAACATTGCCATGCCAATTTTCCATGGTATCGTGTTGTAAATCAAATTCCAACAAAATGATATTCAAATAGCTACTGTTGTTATGCTTATGCTTTGTATTTGTTCTTTATATATGGCACATTTGACGATCATTATCCTTGAACTGAGATGCCTTTTGTCTTGACAACAATGCACATATACTATGTGTCTGTGTATTGTTTGAAAGAATCGTTCTATTATATGGCCTCTAATATATTTAGATGCTATGCAAAACAAAAAGTGGCCTTACTCTTGACGAAATTTCAATGAAAATTTGAACAAGTTAGTTGTTAACATTGACTGGCTGTGTACGGATGTTTGGTTTGGCATTATTGAACATGAAGTAGTTTTCTATTGTATCGCAACAGAGACCAGAATAGAAACCGTTCTTCTTCTTTTTGTTATTTACTGCATCTTTTGTTTGCTAGCAGACATTTTGAAATAGTTGAATGAGCAAGCAAACAAGAGCAAACTTTTATGGTATTTGTATAAAGTTTCTTAATAAATATAAAATTGTTTAGTTTAGTTCTTTGATGGAAAAACGGTTGATGATATTTTAAATGTATTTGTTAGTCATAACACACCCATATGTCACAAATTGGCTTCTTTAACATTTAATTATTTAATTTATTTATTGTTTATTTGTTTACTAATATATTTATTCATTTACTTATTTATTTAAACATTTTAAATACTGAAAAAATATTTTTCATATTGCCCATCATATAAAGCTGCCATGACATATCCTGCTTAACTTTTCCAATAATTAAAATCCTAATGAATCATTTAGAAACCTTTAAGACCCCCAATATAATCAATCACTTGTGTTAGACATAAGTTTCCTCTTTCTCTCATACCACAATATTCCACTTACAATTTCGAAAAACCTAAACAGCATAATAAAAATATCCATTATCCTTAAACCGGAATCTACATATTTAAAATATTGAAAAGTATGTTCAAATATGTGTGTCAACCACAAATCCTCCCAAATCACCCTTAGCAACATAATTGTTTTCTTCCCCCTTTCTCGATGTCTTTGCTGATTTTTTTATATTTTTGAAACGACAGTATTTAAAAGAAGTATAGACGTTATAAAAAAAGTATTTGCGTTTAAATTACATTGAATCTATCGCCACTTGAGGAGTGTTAAATTACTTTACACTTCGATGCTTTTGTTGTTAATGTTCTTGTCAATTTTATGTAATTCTTTAAATTGCATTATTGAGTGTAAATGTTGACTCTTCGTTGTTGATATTGTTGTTGGCGGTGGTGGTGGTTGTGATGGTTGTAGCCAGTGTTGTGTTAGATCATCTAAACGTTGTAATACAGCCATGGGCCAGTGGATTGGGATATTGAAAAAGTTATTTATTCATATTTAACCTTACACTTTAATTTTTTTTAACTATGAATAATTTATACGTTTATCAAATAACGAAATATTTATTTTTCATTTCAGGTAACAACAAAATTTAAATTTCATTTCATCAGTGTGTAAGTAATATATAGATACATAATTCGAAGTTATATAAGGACTAATTTCTAATTTCGACATAAAAAATGGAACAAATGTTTATTTAATCCTGGGACATAGATCGGATCATAAAGGGATAAGGGTTCCAGAGAGAATGAAGCCTATTAATATTGGTGATGTTTGGATAATATTTAGTCGGAATCGGCAACAACTTACTTGTTATACGTTCAGCCTTTAGGCTAACGTGGGTGTATAGACTTTGATGTCATCAGAAATTTGCCAAATCCAAATAAAGTTTGTAGTCGATTTAGCCCTGTCCGTTCGTCTATCTTTCTGGCTGGCTTTGCGAACCGATCAACCCATTTCATCTAAAAATGTAACCTTCCAAACTTAGTTTAAGTTCGAAGATGGACCATATATTTCGCTAAAATGTTGAGCAATGTAGCAAATGTAACCTTCCAAACTTAGTTTAAGTTCGAAGAGGGACCACATATTTCGCTAAAATGTTAAGCATTAAAACTTTCTAAACTTTCCACTTCGTGATATTTCTTCAATATTGAGAATAAGTCCGAATATGAATAATATCGATCCAACCTTTGCGTTCTTTCCACACAACATTTCGCAAAAGTGCAGTTTACGAATGCTCTTGCATCCCCTATTACGATAGTACAATTTTTTCGGGGGCAAATCCATACTTTCTGTGTACAATGGCTCAAAAGCTCTAGAAAACGCTGCAGGCAACAACTAACATGAGAAATTAGCTCGATATTTCGCGACATCAGCATCCAAATCGGCACGTTATTTTTACATTTTAAAATGTCTTCCAAAAGTGTATCAAGTACCATGAAGTATAATATCGGACAACACCTTGGTACCTCCTTTATAGAAGATCCAAATTTTCGCTAATCTGAGTTGGTGGGTTTTTAGAGAAAAGTTTTGACATTTTTACCAAAGCTATTCCTTGTAGTCCTGTTTACAATGAAAAACCTTATTTTTGTGGCAAGTCCATGTTTTCCGACGAAAACAAAAACTTTACATTGATCAACCAAATTGCTGATTGACTTGATAACTATTGGAAAGGAGTGAATGACATTTCTCCTACCTCTTCACATCGTAACAGTTCGAAGGTGAACTTTTGGGACAACTTTTTTGGTACCTCCTTCACAAAGCTTAAAGTTTTTGCTTATGCACAGTATAAGGAATGTTCGTGGAACGTTCTACCATTTCACATCACAATCTAAAGGAACGAAATGGCTCCCAAAATTAGATCGAGTTTCGTGATGGATAGACTGGGGAATTTTATGCAATCCCTATTTTTGGTCCGATTAATGTAAAATTTTGGGACTGGGCATATTTTTGGCTTCTGACAACAAATATTTCAATAATAGGTACAAAAATGTTTGTATGTACAATTTTTCTGTTTAAAATTCTTTTCAGACAAGTCAATAAAATAGAGAAATGTATAACCACAGCCTCAACCTTCAAAATACCGAAAATCGGAAGGTATCGTTCTATGGAAAGCTATATGAAGGCCTGAATCTAAATCGACAAATTTTAGGTGGAAATTTGTTTACCCCCAAGGAAGACTTAACACCAAATTTAAGTCATTTTGGCGGGATATTGAGGCCACAACCTTTAAAATACCACAAATCGGGAGATACCATAGAATGGTAGCTATATGAAGACGTGGACCTATACCGAACAATTTCAGGTGGAAAGTTTTATACCCCAAGGAAGACTTAATACCAAATTTCACCCATTTCGGAGGGATATTGAACCCACAACCTTCAAAATACAAGAAATCCGGAGGTACCGTTCTATAAGGGCTATATGAAGACGTGGACCCATATCGAGAAATTTCAGGTGGAAATTTGTATACCCCCAAGGAAGACTTAATACCAAATTTCAGCCATTTCGGAGGGATATTGACGCCACAACCTTCAAAATACCGAGAATCGGGAGGTACCGTTCTATGGGGGCTATATGAAGACGTGGGCCTATACTGACCAATTTCAGGTGGAAAGTTTTATACGAAGGCTTTATACAAAATGTCAGCCATTTAAGTGTGATGTTGAGGCCACAACCTTCAAAATATCGGAAATCGGGAGGTACCGTTCTATGGGGGCTGTATGAAGACGTGGGCCCATGCGGACAAATTTCAGGTGTAAAGTTTTATACCCCTAACGAAGACTTAATACCACATTTCTGTCATTTCGGTGGGGTTTTTAGACCACAAATCCTTGTATATATTTTTGCATATGCTCATTTTATGCAAATATTTAAAAACAGGTCAAAATATGCACGATATGCAAAATATGCAAAAATTGCTAGGCCTAATCCGTTTTATTTTGTGATAAAACGAGTTTCTGCCTGATCAGATTTTCTCTACGACCATCCTAACCATATATGCATTTGCGTAGGATTCCGCTGTCTAGTGATGGATTATGTCCGTCAACTTCTTCAGGTACCACCTCAGTGATGGGTTTTATTGACCACGTTTTGTTATAGCCCCCGATTTTCGGTATTTTGAGGATTTTAGCTACATATTTTGACCATAAGGCCTGTTATTTGACAGTTAAGGTTCCTTGTGGTCACAAAATGTCTCCAACAAAAATTGTAAACACAGGTCCACGTTTTGGTGTAGCCCACATATGACGGTACCTCCAGATTTTCGGTATTTGAACATTTTAGTTACTTTTTTAACAGACCTATCTGTAATTTGACAGTTAAGGTTCCTAGTGGTTACAAAACATCTCCACAAAAATTTGTTAACTAGGTCCAAGTTTTTGTATAACCCCCATATAACGGTACCCTCCGATTTTCGGTATTTTGGAGATTTTACCTATAATTTTTAACAGAACTACATGTAATTCGACAGTTAATTTTTCTAGTGGTTAAAACACAGCTCCACCGAACAAAATAGGTTGAAAAAATCGGTACATCCCGATTTTCGGTATTTGGGAATTTTAGCTAAATTTTTTAGCCGAACTACTTGTTAGTTGACTTTTAAAGTTCCGAGTACTTACAAGATATCTTCGCTAAAAATTGTCAGTATAGGTCCACGTTTTGATATATCCCCCATATAACGGTATCTATCGATTTTTGGTATTATGAGGGTTTAAGCTAAATTTTTTGACTGAATTACCCGTAATTTGAAATTTGAGGTTCCTTGCAGTCACGAAACTATTATCATTACTTCAAATATTTAACCGTAATTTTGAAACAAAACAATTCTAGCCAGTTGTATTACATAATAAACTAAATCTGCTTATCAATACCCTGTCCAGTGACTGTAACATTACCATGGTTACACTTACCTCAAAAGTTGTTCTGCCTTCCTTAAAAGAAAGATATCGTATAACGAACCCAGACACATTATTTTTAAATGTTCTTTTCTCTTTTTTGTTGCCATTTTTATTGATTATATGACGTTGCTTAGAAATACATATATACAAAATGACACTTTGCAACAGTGTAGTTGTTGCTGTCGTTACTGGAGATGTTGTTGTTGTATTGTCTATATTGTCACATCAACGATCAAGTACCCACCACCCCCTCACAAAAATGTCCCATTCTCATTGGAAAATAGGCTGTAAAATTTTGTCATTATTACCAAAAAAAAAAAGAAAAACGAAACAGAAAGTATGATTTTGAATTTTTAAATGTCTTCTCCGACACCAAACATCTACATTGAAAAGTATCTGTTGACAGGGATGAAATAGTCCAAAAGACATATTTTTTTTGAAAAAGTCATCAAACTAAAGGATAGAAGGAGGACAGGCGGGCAATGAACAGCAACTACAACAAAAACATAAGTTTCCTAGATTGATAATAGTTATTGCTGTTGTTGGCTGCCGCTGCTTTGTTGCCAGTGTCAGAGTGTTTGTCATTCATAGGCAAAGCAAAAAAAAAAAACTTGGGAAAAATGAGTGAGTCTCTGTTGTATCTACGGGAAGCTCTTGTCATTTGCAGTTAACATTGATGTTACTTTTTGGAAGATGCTGTCCTATCTTTCATCTTCTCTCTTCTACTGGTGTCATCTTTCGCCCACTTCCTAGTGTCATTATTTTGTTTGTCAATAGGATTATGAAGGATGTGTCAGTGTTTAAATTGTGCGTTTATTGTTTGTCTATGGTTGTATGGATGAGTGTGTGTGTGTTTGTGACATTTTCTTGGAAATAAATTCATTTAAAAATGTCAAAATTTTCTTATTCTTCTCCGTCGCAAAGATAACACAGTTACAATTTTATATCAAATTTTATTTTATACAATATTAAGACATCCATCCCCAAAGCATAAGTTTATTAATGATGATATCTTTATTTTTCGGCCTTAAATAACCATGACATTTTATCAGGATTCTTTATAAATTATAAACGACAAATGTTTTATGTTGTTGTATATCATCAGTAATGATGATGATGAGGGAGAAAAGTAAATAGATATAAATATAGCATAGATTTCTTATTTATTTTTCGTTATCTTGTTTATTTGAGTTTTTTTTTTTTTTTTTTTGATAGGCCTATTTCTTCTAACTATGGCTTAAATTTAAAGATTACATTTATCAAGAGGTTTTGTAATGGTGATGATTGTATTTAATGATGAGATATTTGTTAGATAGATATTCAAAGTTGAGACTGTGTTCGACAATTTCACAACAAAGTAGTGTGTTCTACATCTTTTTACACTACTGCCAGGAAGTTGGTGAGTTTATTGCATAGTTGGTTTCGTGATGTTACCAGATCTTCTAGAAACTTCGGCAATGAGAAACGATTGCACATAAATAAAGGGGAATTCGTAAATTAGATCGCGAATTGAAGTAAATTAGAGAAGAAGTAAAGGAAAAGCTGTATACTTAATAGAAAAAGAGAACTGTATGCTTAGTAATTAAAGTCGGTTGTGAGTAAGTGTAATAAAGCGTTGTAGAAACGTAATCTAAAGTGAACCTTCTCGTATCGGGGATTAAAATAACGTTTACAGGGGACTACGTTAAATCTAAGCCCGTTGATATGACAACTGAACCAAAGATCAATCAATCAGTATATCCTGAAATAATTAACTTCTATACACATATCGAATTTATAAACTCTTAGAAAAACCTATTTCCCTATCAATGTGCAGTAGGCGAAGAAAAAAAATATTCTTCCCACATTAAAGTTTCAGTAAAATTTATTCATTTCCCCCCATGTGATTTGTGGTAAAATCTTTTTCATGTTCTCACGCCTACGTTGCCATGGATGTTGATATTGGAGTGGATTGAAAGATGTTGTTTTCGTTTTTTTTATTCCTGGAAAATACTCACACTCTCGTAAATATTGAAAAAGTTTTCATTGAAAAAAAATAAAAAAATGTTGCAAAATGTGAGAATAAATCTAATATTTAATGATGTTCGAGGGTTTGGGGGTTCCACAAAAATCTAGGGAGTTATGTTTTTTTCTGTTGTCCTTTGTTGTTTTCACTTCACAACCACATTCGAAATGTTTTGCATTTTGAACTCAACAGCAAATGTATTTTAACCGCAAGTAAAATAAAACATAAATCAAGAAATCGTAAAGACTTTTTATGTAGACATTGATCCTAAGGCACAATTCATGGTTCAAATGCAAATAGAAATGAAAAACAACCAACAACAACTACAAAATCAGCATAACATAAAAATTGGTGGCTGGGGTAGAAAAAAAGGTTAAACGTGAAAAAAAAATTAACGAATAAAAACCAACACACTGCCTCCCACCACAATAATAACTAAAACATCAATCGAAAAACAAGCTGCCATGCTCTTTCTCCATTCATTCATCCACTCATATTGCAAACAACAATCCGACGTTGAAAGTTATTGGAAAATTTATGTAAAACCCAGCAAGAGTTGAAAAATAAATGTTGAAAACATAAATGGTCGTTGTTGTTGTTGTTGCTTTTAACAGCATCATAATCGCAAAAGGACGACGTCTATAGTAGCCTTAGCGCATTTACATCAAGTAAGGGGTTTGTTCCTTTCACTTTATCCTTGGTTTTTATTGATTTTTAGAAGGTTTTATTCTGAGATTTATTATGCTGTGCAACACTATTCTAATGTCAATTTCCATAATGGTTTACCTTAACTTCGATTCCCTCCGTTCGAATGGGAAAAGACGCAGGTTGATTTGTTGAAATGGAATTCGAAAAGGAACACATAAATCCCGGTATAAAAACTTGTGATGGAAATTGAGATGTTCATATTTTTAGATCATACAGATTCATATTTATATTGTCGTCGATTTAAAAAATCGACTAGTGGATTTTTAAAAATATTTTATCCAGGCGCGTGGATTTTTACAAATAATTTGTTAAGGCTTGTGGATTTTTAAAAAATATATTTTTCACTCACTTGTGGATTTTTAAATATATATTTTTAAGCCTTTTGGATTGTTAAAAATATTTTTCAAAGCTCAAGGATTTTTAAAAATATTTTTCAAGGCTCATGGATTTCTAAAAATATTTTTAAGGCTCGTGGATTTTTAAAAACAATTTTTCAAGGCACAAGGATATTTAAAAATATTTTTCAAGGCTCGTGGATTTTTAAAAATATTTTTCAAGGCTCGTGGATTTTTAAAAATATTTTTTCAAGGCTCAAGGATATTTAGAAATATTTTTCAAGACTCGTGGATTTCTAAAAATATTTTTTCAAGGCTCAAGGATATTTAGAAATATTTTTCAAGACTCGTGGATTTCTAAAAATATTTTTCAAGGCTCGTGGATTTTTAAAAATAATTTTTCAAGGCTCAAGGATATTTAGAAATATTTTTCAAGACTCGTGGATTTCTAAAAATATTTTTCAAGGCTCGTGGATTTTTAAAAATAATTTTTCAAGGCTCAAGGATATTTAGAAATATTTTTCAAGACTCGTGGATTTCTAAAAATATTTTTCAAGGCTCGTGGATTTTTAAAAATAATTTTTCAAGGCTCGCGGATTTGTACAAAAACTTTTTCAAGGCTCGTGGATTTGTAAAAATATTTGCTCAAGGCTCGTGGATATTTAACAATATGTGCTCAAGGCTCGTGGATATTTAAAAATATTCTTTTAAGGTTCACGGATTGTTAAAAATATTTTTCAAGGCTCAAGGATTTTTAAAAATATTTTTCAAGGCTCAAGGATTTTTAAAAATATTTTTCAAGGCTCATGGATTTCTAAAAAATATTTTTCAAGGCTCGTAGATTTTTAAAAATAATTTTTCAAGGCTCAAGGATATTTAAAAATATTTTTCAAGGCTCGTGGATTTCTTAAAATATTTTTCAAGGCTCGTGGGTTTTTAAAAATAACTTTTAAGGCTCAAGGATATTTAAAAATATTTTTCAAGGCTCGTGGATTTCTAAAAATATTTTTCAAGGCTCGTGGATTTTTAAAAATAATTTTGCAAGGCTCGCGGATTTGTAAAAAACTTTTTCAAGGCTCGTGGATTTCTAAAAATAATTTTTAAGGCTCGCGGATTTGTAAAAAAACTTTTTCAAAGCTCGTGGATTTCTAAAAATATTTGATCAAGGCTCGTGGATATTTAAAAATATTTGCTCAAGGCTCGTGGATATTTAAAAATATTTGCTCAAGGCTCGTGGATATTTAAAATATTTGCTCAAGGCTCGTGGATATTTAAAAATATTCTTTTAAGGTTCGCGGATTGTTAAAAATATTTTTCAAGGCTCAAGGATTTTTAAAAACAATTTTAAGGCTCGTGGTTTTTTAAAAATATATTCTTAAGGCTCGTGAATTTTTAAAAATAATTTTTAAAAGCTGGATTTTAAAAAACTAAATTTTAAAAGCTGGATTTTAAAAAAAAGTTTTTAAAAGCTGCATTTTAAAAAATAATTTGTAAATGCTCGTGGATTTCTAAAAATAATTTTTAAAGGCTCGTGGATTTATAAAAATAATTTCTAAGGCATCGTGGACTTTTAAAAATAATTTCTAAGGCATCGTGGACTTTTAAAAATAATTTTTAAGGCATCGTGGATTTTTAAAAACATTTTTGTTAAGGCTCTTGGATTTTTAAAAACATTTTTGTTAAGGCTCGTGGATTTTTAAATATATATTTTTCAAGCATTGTGGGTTTTTAAAAACATATTTTTCAAGCATTGTGGATTTTTAAAAACATTTTTGTTAAGGCTCGTGGATTTTTAAATATATATTTTTCAAGCCTTGTGGATTTTTAAAATGTATACGGGAAGCCTTGTGGATTATAAAAAGTGTCAAGCATTGCGGATTTTCAAAATATGTATATATTTGAAGCCTTGTGAATTTAAAGAGAATTTCAAGACTTGTAGATTTTTAAAATATATACTTGAAGCCTTGTGGATTTTTAAATGGTTTTATTTAGCTCACCCTGTTTGTTTTATTATTTATTCTTGGGTCAAATTTAGTAATTCAAATTTCACCCTCTTCCTGTCAACCGATAAATCTGAAATTTTGTATACACTTTGGATTTTGGTGACAATACAATTATATTTATTCATTATCATTATAAATTCAAGATGGCGGCGGCTACAAAATGGCGGATAACGTAGGTTTTATCAATCCCATCAATATGGGTATCAAATGAAAGGGCTCAACAACCTCAACAACAATATACTATAAAAAATTTAAATCCAAGATGGCGGCCGCTACAAAATGGCGGATAACGTAGGTTTTATCAATCCCATCAATATGGGTATCAAATGAAAGGGCTCAACAAGCAGAATACAATATACTATAAAAAATTGAAATCCAAGATGGCGGCCGCTACAAAATGGCGGATAACGTAGGTTTTATCAATTCCATCAATATGGGTATCAAATGAAAGGGCTCAACAAGCAGAATACAATATACTATAAAAAATTGAAATCCAAGATGGGGGCCGCTACAAAATGGCGGATAACGTAGGTTTTATCAATCGCATCAATATGGGTATCAAATGAAAGGGCTCAACAAGCAGAATACAATATACTATAAAAATTTAAATCCAAGATGGCGGATAACGTAGGTTTTATCAATCCCATCAATATGGGTAACAAATGAAAGGGCTCAACAAGCAGAACACAATATACTATAAAAAATTGAAATCCAAGATAGCGGCCGCTACAAAATGGCGGATAACGTAGGTTTTATCAATCCCCTCAAAATGGGTATCAAATGAAAGGTCTCAACAAGTAGAATACAATTTACTATGCAAAATTGAAATCTAAGATGGCCGCCGCTACCAAATGGCTGATAACCATTTTTTATCAATCCCACCAATATGGGTATCAAATAAAAGGGCTTGACAAGAAGAATACAGTGCACTATACAGTACATCTTATACACCCGAAAGCCATACAGTTTCCAGCTAAGTACAATTACGGGACGGCTGAAAGAAGAATGTTGCCTTTAATACTATCATGGGCTTCTACTATACATAAAATGCAGGACAGCACTGTGGATCACGCAGTCGTATACTTAGGTGCGAAACTGTTTGAAGAAGGTCAAGCCTACGTGGCTCTTAGTAGAGTAAGATCTTTGCAGGGACTACGTATAGAGGAGTTGGACTGCAATAAACTAACGGGCAAGAAACCTTGCAATAATGAAGCACTAAACGAATTAAACAGAATGCGAAATAAAAACTAAAAACTAGAAAATAAAAATAGGTAAAAAAACTTTTTAAGTTAAACGGTTTTATGTTAAACATACATTGCAATGTTTAAGATAAATGTACTAAAAACCAAAAAATAATAAAATAGATACAGTCGTGGGAATTATAAACATATGCATAGACTAGACTAAAATAAAACCGTGGGGCACGTCAATTGTCTACAAATTATCGACTTAATGTGCGATAGAAGAATCGTTTAATTCGTCGTTAGGCAGTTGGCCCGCAGACGGTGAGGAAATTACTTACTATTTCTTGCTCATGGAAATTCCAATAGTTATACACTCCATGTAAATAAAAGGAGATGTTTCAACTAGTTTATCGTTGGACATTCACACTGCTGCCTGGCGAGGAAGCGTTTCACTGCTCGTAGTTTGTCTTTAATCGACAAAGTACTACTCGCTCACCACTATGAAACCCTAAAACTCGCTTATAATCGAGCTTGCTAGCTTGTTTCCACATTCTAGCCCTACTTATCACACGTCCATCGTTGTCGGTTGAACAACTGCCTAATTATAGTGTAACATTACAAAACAAACATTTTAATCAACGATTGTAGACAATTGACGTGCCCCACGGTTTTATTTTAGTCTAGTCTATGCATATGTTTATAATTCCCACGACTGTATCTATTTTATTATTTTTTGGTTTTTAGTACATTTATCTTAAACATTGCAATGTATGTTTAACATAAAACCGTTTAACTTAAAAAGTTTTTTTTACCTATTTTTATTAAAAAAATATTTCCAATGCTCGTCGTTTCTTAAAAATATATTTTTAAGTCTTGTCAATGTTTAAAAATATTGTTTCAAATCTCTTCCATTTTTAAAAATATATTTTCAAGGCTTGCAAATTTTTTAGAAAAAATTGTTCTAGGCTCATCCAATTTTAAAGATATTTTTTCAAGGCTTATCCATTTTTAAAGATATTTTTCAAGGCTTTTCAATTTTGGAAAATAAATTTTCAAGGCTCTTGGATTTTTAAAAATATTTCATCAGTGGTTCGTGGAAAGATTCATGGTTTTATTAATAACATTATTATTATAAAAATCCGCTATTCCCAAGGTAATGACCAACCCGAAAGTAAAACAAAAAGCAACATTCATATGTTTATATAAAGTATGTATGTATATACATATTTCCTCCTGTCATGACCCAATATTATTATACCCAATATTTCATACATCCATAATCATACCCACTACCACCGTCGTTAAGTCGATGAGTAATTGCAATTATTTAAAGGATTTGTTGGTTTCGTTGGTACATCAAGCTGAACTCATATCTTTCTCCTTGTTTTTTCTGCCTATCCTTGCTGTAATAAATTAGACTTTCACTTAATTATTTACATAAAATATGACCTTAAAAGTCTCCGGTAATTTCCGTCGTCTTTAGCAAAATTGCATCCTTGGAGAAAAAACAAGAAATGTGAAAAAACAACAACAACGTAAAACAACAACTAAAAGCCTGGTTGAAAACTTTAATGTAGGGCAAATGAAAAAAAATAATGAAAACAACACCAAAGCTGAAATGAAAATCCAACAGAGTAAAGCCTGTTAAACTTATTTTCTTTTGCCTTTTTTGTATTATTATTTAAGAGGAAAAACCTGAGGGCCATTAATAATATTTATAAACACGTACGGTTATGCAGTGTTGCAAGGACACAACACCAACAACATCAGCAGCAGCGTATAAATAATAAAGGGAATAAGAAGAGAGTTGTTGTGGGAGAAGCAAAAAAAAAACTCAAAAGCATAAACTATGGAAAGTGTACGATAAAGCATAACAACAGACGGCCTGTGTTTTTTATAGCAAACAAGAAATCGGTGTCGTTTATGTGTGCTTTTTTCTGGGTGCACGCCTACGTAAAATCTGAGTACAAGGTTAAATATATCTCTCATAGATTAACAATAAGGTACAAAATATCAGGGCACGACATTTACTCCGAGACTCTTCCCCCCGATATTCAGACGATGTGTTAACTTGATTTCCAACCACCCATCTGAGTATTCCACTACTCCAACCTCTGGACTTGCCTGTAGCACTAAGCTATTATTTTTTTTTTTCAACACAATGGAGTGGTAGTGGTTGCATACACTTCAACCTAGAACGGCGAATAATATTCTTCGCCATAAAATATTTAACATTTAAAACAAAAATCTTTTTTGTGAAAACTATAACATGACACGCTCCTCCCCATCATATATCCCTGAATAAAAGCAAACTATGAAAACTACAGCACATAAAAAAAGAAGAAAATTTTACTGATATGTGCCAGAACAGCAGCATTATCTTATTATGTGTATCATCATGCAGAATGCGTCATGACATATGTATGTACGTACATATGTACTTTATGGCGCGATAAAACAATTCAATGTTGCCTGTTGCCCGAAGATAAAAATTCAATGTCAATCACATGCAATGATGTCCCTTTAACAATGCAGCGGCAGCTACAGCAGTTGCAACAGCTATGACATAAACAGCAACAACAACAGAAGCAGATAACATAGAGTTGACAGTTAAAATGCAGACATTTGAAAAGAATTCAATGTTGGAATTTCATGAACATTTGGACATTAATGATGGCATTTCTGGCTGCAGATAAATTTGAATTCCATAAGATATTGTTGGTTAATGTGCTTGATTAAAATATATAAATTAATTGAATTGAAATTTATTTATTATTGGAAAATGTTGAAAAAATACATAGCCGTGATATATGAAAAAAAGGAGCGACGAATACCAAGTCAATGGATACCCGAAAAATGGAAAACTTAAGTCAAACTTGAGAAAAAATCAAAAGTAGATCAAAATATAAATTGTATATTATTCTGAGATAAAATACTATCTTGAAACCGCACCTAGGATAGACTTCGAAGTGTCTTAGTTTTCTGTGCTACTGCAACTGACATCAAATTTAAAAGTGGCAGCCTTCACTTCAGTCATAAAAGTTTGGGGCTTAAGTTGGGTTAAGTTATTATTATAAGCATAGACAAATAAAAGAATAGACAGAGAAATTGTAGTGTGCTTGTTTTTTTGAAGGGGTCGCTCTTACAACCAATATGCTTTGTGTTCACTCAATTGTATTTTGTTTTGAGGTAAATTACAAGATTTTGTTGATTTTTTTATTTGAGGATCCGGCCAATTCTCATTGAGTGAGAGAATTTGACTGAGAGGATTTCTTCGTCTACACATTCATTAGTCTATGATTATAGGCATATACAAGACTTTAAAACATCTTACAAGCGACCTTATAAGTCGTTATATATACTTACAGGGTTTTACGTATAATACAAAATTTTCAAGGCTCAGAGACTTCTAGAAACATCCTTCAAAGCTCGTAGATTTTTAAAAATTGTGGATTTTTAAAAAAATATTTTTCAAAGCTCGTGGATTTTTAAAAACATTTTTCAAAGCTCGTGGATTGTTAAAAAACATTTTTCAAAGCTCGTGGATTGTAAAAAAATATTTTTCAAAGTTCGAGGATTTTAAAAAAATATTTTTCACAGGTCGTGGATTTTAAAAAATATTTTTTAAAGCTCGCCGACTTTTAAAGGTATTTTTTCAAGGCTCGTGGATTTTTAAAAAATATTTTTCAAAGGTTGTGAATTTTTAAAAGATATTTTTAGAGCCCGTTGATTTTTAAAAATATCTTGTCAAGGCTTGTGAATTTAAAAAAAAAATATTTTGTCAAGGCTCGTAAATTTAAAAAAAAAAAATATTTCATTAAGGCTCATGAATTTTAAAAAATATTTTGTCAAGGCTCATGGATTTTTAAAGGATATATTTCAAGGCTAGTGCATTATTATAAAATATTTTGCAAGGCTCATGGATTTTTAAAAAACATATTTTTCAAGGCTCGTGGATTTTTAAAAAAAAATATTTGTCAATTCTCGTGGATTTTAAAAAAAAGATTTTCAAAGGCTCGTACATTTTTAAAAAGATCTTTTTAAAGGCTCGTAGATTTTTAAAAATATCTTTTTAAAGCTCTTGAATTTTTAAAAAAGTTTTGATATGAAAAATTTTCTTTTTTGGGCTTTGCAAGTGGGGGTCACCCTTATGTATAAATAAAATTGGAAAAATATATTTTTCAAATCAAAAACAAAAAGAAGCACCGAAAGGGCTAAATACCAAATTGCAGTTGTATCGATGGGATATTAAGGGCACAACCTTCAAATTACCGTAAATCGGAAGGTACGATTCAATGGGACCTGTATGAAGACGTGAACCTATCTGACAAATTTCAGCCATTTCGGTGAGATATTGAGGCCTCCACCTAAAAAATACCGGAAATCGGGAGGTACCGTTCTATACCGACAAATTTTAACTGGCAAGTTTTATATCCCAACGAAAACTAAATACCAAATTTCCGTTGTTTCGGTGTGATATTGAGGACCCAACCTTCTAAATACCGTAAATCGGGAGGTACTATTCTAAGGGGGGCTATATTAAAACGTGGATCGATATAGCTTATTTTCAACACCATATATTCTAGAAGTAATATCAACTTCTGTACCAAATTACGAAGCTCTGCCTTAAATATTGAGAGCTGTATATTGATTTCAACAGGCAGTCGGGCATGGTTATGTTGACTTAGAATTTTATGCTGATCAAGGATATATGAGGCGCTCAGCTCCAAAACGGCCTAAACCACATGCCCAAAAAATATCAAACAGACTATAAATATCTAACCAAAACCTTATGAAATAACTGCTAAAAAAACTCCATATGGCATTGAATAAAACTAAATTCTAAAATAATGCAATATGGAATTTTTTACAATTTATTTCAAAAGGTTCCAGTTAACTCTTTATAATCAATTTGATTTGATCATGGTGGTTAGGCCGTTTTGGCGCTGAGCGCCTCATGCATACTTTATATTGGTCTCCGACGAATATTTCGATACGTTACAAACGGACAAATTTAATTATACCCTCCATGTAATGATAGGGGATATAAAATTATAAAAACGACACTATATAAAATTAACAACTAATCATAGGTCGATCAAAACGAGCAGTAACACACACATTTGGTAGAATTAAAATAGAGTCTGCAAAGTGGGTTTAGTCAGGTGGCAACTACACTTTGTTTAGGAAGTGTTCCTTAAAACTCCATAATGGGAACATTACTTTTGTATCGGTCATCACCTACGGTACCAAAAGTGGACATAACTTAAATGTATTAAAGCTTATTTAAATTTAATTCTACCAATGTTCAATGAAACTTTGACAAATCTGCATGAATTGTGGTCATTTGTTCAACTGATGTTTATTTAACAAAACAAATAAACGTTCCATAAACATTTTAATATAGATTTTATTGATGAAAAGATTATATTTTCAGTGACATGAAATTCTCTGTGTTTTCTCTGCCACTACCGGAACATTTCAGGTCATGGTTATATTATGTGTATTTTCCTGTTAATTGTGTGTGTTTGTGTGCTTTTTATACATACATATATTTTACATACTTTTTTCATAAATAAATACACATAGATTTTAATTTTGCTCACCATTGAGCAGAATAATTACTAAAATATTTTCGTTTGAGTTAAAATCGTTTAATCGCTCACATACAGAAATACATACATAAATACAGTGTTGGACAACACATTTGCAATTGAAATTCTTAATTCAGATTTCATATATTGTTTGGAAGAAATTGAAGATATTGTAAGGTATTTATTTTTGTATTTTTATTAGCGCCTTTTCATGATTTATATAAACAATAAACACATCTAATGATAAATAATCTATAATTTTTGCTTAACTGTGTATTTTCAATTCTAATCATGTTCCAGAACTTTTATAAATCTGGAAAAGTTTGTATCATTTGCAAATATTTTGAGCAGCACTGTAAATATGTTTGTATTTATGTACATATGTATGTGCAACACACTCATGTAAACATTTTTGCATGTAATTGCCCTTCTCTGTTAAATGTCGAATTGAACATTTTGCATGTTTCGTTAGTATGACGCTTTTTTTAGCCGTCATTGCAAATTACAATTATTTCTGAACAATTTTTTAATCAATTTTATGGTAAATATGTGTTCAGTTTATGCACTTGTCATTCTGCCTTTTTTTGTCGTGAACGTGATTATTTTCTGAATCATTAAATAAATGAATGGATAAAAACACACACACGCAAGAACAAATAATTGGAATAACTAAATATTAGCAATATGTTAAAGGTAAATGTTTAAAAATGAGTTAAAGGCAACAAAACGAAAAACGAACTAAATCATTTTTCTGGTATTTCAATTGGCATGAAGTTTTAACCAGGTTAAAAAACATAGAAAAAGTTTGAGGGTATTCATTTTAATAAATAATTGTTCTTTTTTTGGGACAACCTATTGTTGGACCCGGCCAAAACTTGGAGATTTTCCCCGCACTGAGAATCAAAAATAAATATTACAGGTAGTTCTGTTGAAAAATGTGATTATATCTTATAAAGACCGAAAAATGGATGGTTATCCTATATGGAGGCTGTACTCAATAGTGGACCGAAATCACATTTCTTTATAAGGTGGTGTTCAGAACTCCGAGTTCGTTATTAAAATCTATTCGGTTTGAATATTTGGTTAACATATGCCGAAATAAACCGAAATATAATTTATATAGGGAGTATACCAAATCATGGACCAACACTGACAATTTTTCGCGGGGACGTTTACAATGCAATAAGAACACCCGGTTCCGGATTACAGGACTGCAATATTATTGTTAGAGTGTTTTTATGCCGCTAGAATCTATTGATAACAATTTTTGTTCCATATATTATTTAGAAGTATTTTTGTCACACCTTCTCTTGTATGTGCCACCACTGTGCCACGGTAAAGTCAGTACCCATACCCCACACTTTTGTTTAGCTCTCTGCTGGATTTGAACATGCGGAATTCTGAATTCTAACCATACACACTACAAAATGTGCCACTCGTGCGCACGTTAAGGGTTGTTTAAACGTGTGTACCACCAACTTTTCGTATTTTTGCTAACCAGAAAATTGTTTGCCGACGGTGAGCATTGAAATCACAACTCTCGGTTTTGTAGTCGGACACACACGCTCTGGGAAACCGTACTCATTACTTAGTATTAAGGGTTTTTTAGCTTACTGATAATACCGAAGATAGCTTGTTAACATTACTTTGTAATTGGTTACTCGGTTCATGTGGCTCCCAAATTTGTGTTAGGTAGCCTTAAGAAAAATAGTCTCTTGACCAATGAAATAGTACGGAAAGCCCAAAGCCCTTGATAGAATAGAATGACAATCAAAATATGTAAGGAATAGTAAAAAATCGTTGAGGTTGGAAACCCAATGCAAACTCAGTTTATGGAACAAATGTTCTGTTTCAGCCCATCGAACTAAGTAAATCCAAACGAGTTTACCTGTTTGAACATGTGTCCAAATTTGCGAAATTTCTTTCCAACAACCGACTAACCTAAAATGTTAACTTTCATCTTCCATATGGGTACATATTTAGGTATATTAATTTGCATCTTTCACTCAGGTTTGTGTAGCAGGTGTACGTGCCATAGATGCAATTAAGTGTTACAAGGTAAACGTTAGTTAGAGTGCAGTAGCATATGTATCCACATACATATGTATGTACGTACATAGGTCATAAAAGAAACAAAAACAATACTGGCGCATAGTCTTCATGTTGGCATCAGTATAACCTACAAACACAGACTTTATTTTAGCTGTCAGGCAAATTAATGCAGTCATATGCATATACATATATTGTGCTACGTATATAAATATATAGTTTGGGTTGTGAACATAATTGTTAAGGGGACAAATGAAGAAAAAAGTGCAAAATAGTGAAGACAAAACTGCAGATATTTTTTTTTCTCTTTCCCATGTTGTGTCTAATAATTAACAACAAATTGGGATAACAATTACCATTCTCGTGGTCTCTAAAATGTATGAAAATATGTATGTATATTGTCTTTATATTTTTGGTACAATTAACAAACTGTCATTACGGAAATTTGCTTTTAATTTATTAAAGAGTATACAATTTCTTCCTAACAATGTTGGATGCGTTGTTGTGGCCACAATTATAGTTGGTTGTGTCATCATTGAGTTGTAGTTTCTTTATTTAGTCATCTGCATTGTGTTCACCTAGTCACATTCATCAATACATACATACATATGTACATACAAATAATTAATTTATACAAATGAATAAATACAAACAATGTTCGGGACACTTACAAACATTCATACGTAAATATATACCGCCAATTTTCAACCGGCCAATTAAGAAATTGACATATTTATTTGTATTGTATGTGAGTGTGTTTGCCTATGTGTGGAGCAGCATATTGTTTTGTTTATGTATTGGTAATTTTGTTGCAATGTTTAAAACAAATATTTGCCTGCAATACATATGTACATTTGTTCGTATGTATATTCATACATAAAATAACCGATATGAATTCAATAGCTGTCGTGAATAGCAAAGGCTATGTTTACATTGCAACAAATAAATGTTTATTGTGTACGTTTAGGGAAAAAATTGGTCGATTTAATTAAATGTTAAATCAGAAAGAGATATAAGTGCAGAGAAATAACCTCTGGCAAGGGGAAATTGCTTTGACACTTTTTTTATTTTTTGACAATTTGTGACCCAGCAAAAAATCATTACCAAATAATGGGTTTTTATAGTACTCTTTGGTAGTCGCTACTACTTCCAAAGCCCCATTATTATACCCATTATTTTAACAAAGACATGTCGCTTTGAATAGCTAGTTATTCTACGACCATTAGAATAACTATTCTATGGCCACTAGAAGTTGAAAAATAAGCTAAAATCAACACATTTTCTATTTTTAGAACAGTTGAGCATGGTAGAACAATAAAAGGTAACAGCAATGCACAGCTGACTGACTGAACTGGGTTGTAACGTTAGTGTCAAATTCCATACACCATTTTATATATTTATTTCTATTTCGATGTACATTAGGGATATATATTTTTTGAGGAAAAAATATATCGTTCCCAAAAAAAAAATATTTCCCACAAAGACTTCTTCATATCAATGATATGTAGCCATCTCCAAGTCCGAACGACGAGCCGCACAATAAAACACCGCTTATAGAGACGGTACAACGTTTGTTAATATGTGAGGTATTTTGTTAAATTAGAAATAAATAAAGCCCTAATAAACATGTGCTTCTTTGATTTCAAACACAAAATATTGAGCCAGCTTCTCTTTTTCCAATGAATTTCCAGCGACCCCAACATTTTTGCAAGAATTCTACTTTCTGCGAGAAATTTAGCATTTAGTGAAGTGATGTGAAAACATCCAAAGTGAAAATGTAACGAATTTTCATTCATGTTTTCCAAAATATTCAATCGAATGTGAAAAATTATTAGTTTTTTAAATTCAAATAATTTATAAACATTTCCGTATTTTCTTTACATATACTATTGACACTAGCGTTACAAACAAAAACAAATTTCTATGTGGTTGTTGTTGAGTTGTGTTTGTTGTAGTATTTACTTTACCCCAGCAAAATTTGAAGGAAGGGGTTGCATACGATGACGTGATTTCATGGAATCTGTTGCATTGGTTCAAACGAAGTCGTGGTAGTATTTACTTTACCTCAGCAAAATTTGAAGGAAGGGGTTGCATACGATGACGTGATTTCATGGAATCTGTTGCATTGGTTCAAACGAAGTCGTGGAAGATCCGATCTTTTCATTAGATTTTGAACCAATGCAAAGGAAATCGTGAAAGATCCGATCTTTTCATCAGCATTTGAACCCACGCAAAGGAAGTCGTGGAGGATCCGATCTTTTCATCAGCATTTGAACCCATTCCATCGATCCAATAGAGATGAATTTTGTATTTTTATTTATACACATGTTTCTAAATATATAAGATTAATTTATGTTGTCGCAGACTCGAAATCACACCCAGCAAAATTTGAAGAAAGGGGTTCTATGCGATGACGTGATTTCATGGCATATTTTGCATTGGTTCAAAGCAAGTCGTGAAAGATCCGATCTTTTCATTAGCATTTAAACCCATGCAAAGGAAGTCGTGAAAGATCCGATCTTTTCATCAGCATTTGAATCATTTGTACAGATCACTACAAACAAACAAGTCGATTTGTACATCCCTACAAGTAACGACATCAAAACAAAAGAGTATACATTTCCAAAATTTTTGTTATAAAATTACAAAATTGCAAATTTAATGTAGGTTCACGAACTAGAAATTCTTAAAGGAGTGCTGTTGGAGTCCATGTGGAAATCTGAACTGGTGATAAGAAGATAATAGAAAAGCTTTTGTAAGATGAAACAAAATTAGTGGCTGAGAGTGGACGAAGTAAACTCTGTTGCGGTGCAGCGGCGGTGATTAAATTGAAATTTTGGGTGTACACTTTATGCTGATAAATTAGTTCTAGTTATTTCATGAATTAGTTTTAATTAATACAGAGTTTGGCTTGTCATGAAAATCATATTTCAATACAGAATTTTCCATTTTCCAAACAAGACATGAAAATGTCATGCCAAAGGGTTAGTGAAAATGACATGTCAAAGCATTGGTCAAAATGACATGCTTAGGATCCTACAATCAATGTCATCTTAAGATCCGAAAATGAATGTCATCTTACGGGGGTCACGTTCATATAAAATTCATGAGTGAAAATGCTAAAAAGATGACATGCCAGATCACTTGCACCCATGATTCAATAGCATCCTTGGCATCGAACATTTTGCTGGGACCTTATATTTGTTCTACCATGACAGTTGAGGTGGAATTTGTTTTCAATTGCAGCACATTTCATATTTTTTATTTTATTTTGTTTTGCTCTCTGCTAGATTTGATCATGCGATTTTCTGATTTGTACACATTATACCATTCGTAAGGGGTTGCTTAAACGCTTACATGTGCACCACCAACTAATTTTTAAATTGTTAACAAAAACTCGCGGACAGACGGTGATAGTCGAACACACAACCCTCGTATTTGTAGTCGGACACACACGCTCGGTGCCACCTTACTCATTACTTAGTAAGTAGTGAAAGAATAAGTTCTTTATGTACATTACTTTATAATGGGTTACATAATGGCTTACAGATCCGAATTTTTGCTGGAGAATTGTTAGTTGTTGCTTCAAATTTTAGCCTTAAATATAAGTCTGGCTAGGCCATAATGTAAAAACTGTCTTCATGTCGAACCTAACTATCAGGTTCTGGAACACGTACCGAGTAATAAAAATTTATACATAAGAATGGAGGGTACGTAAAGTTTATTTTTCAGTTTGTTACGACCCAAATTTTTATACCCTCAGCCTTTAGGCTACGAAGTGTACCCTCAGCCTTTTGGCTAGAAATAACCGTTTAAGACCCCAAGTATGTTTGGACAAAATTCGTTTCAGACAATTTGGAGCCGATTTAGCCATGTCCGTCATTCTGTCTGCCTGGCTGGTGCGCACGAACGGATCAACTGATTCGAACCAAATTTTGGGTATCGTAATATTTTGTCCAAACTTAGTTTAAGTTCGAAGATGGGCCATATGGGTCCACTCCTTCAGGTACCTTCCCCACAAAAGTTCAAAATTTGTTCGTAAAATGGTGTGAACGATAACTATCGATTTGGTCCAAACTTCGCACATCGTATTATTCCTTCCAGATACAGATCGAGTTCGAATATGGAGTATATTGGTGCACTCCTTCGGGAACCTACTACACAAAATTCGGTTAAAATGAAGTTTAACAGCTCCTCTCGGATCGTTTTAAAATTTGTTTCAGTAAGTTGTCATTGCGGCTTCCTTTACGACAGTACAATTTTTTCCTTGCGCAAATCCATACTTCCTGAGATAATGGCATAGAAATTCCAAGAATCCTTGACAGCACCAATCAAAATGGCAAATCCGCAAGTAATTCTCGCAGGGAATTTCTGATTGGTGCAGACTTTGCACATCATATTATTTCATCCAGTCATGTATCAGGTTGGAATATGGACTATATCGGTCCAATTCTTCGGGTATCTCCCAAACAATATTCGGATAAAGTGAAGTTTAAGAGCTCCTCTCCGATCGTCTAGAATTTTTTTCAGCAGGTTGTCCTTGCGACTCCCTTTATGACGCCACAATTTTTTTTTTTCTGGCGCAATTTCATGTTTCCTGATATATTCGCCTTAATGTTCCAAGAAACCCTGGCGGCACCACACAAAACTCAAACAAAGTGACGTTTAAGACCTCCTCTCGCATCGTTTTGATTCTTTTTCAGTAGGTTGTTCTAGCGGCCTCATTTTCAACGGTACAATCTTTTTCCGGAGTTAGTCAATACTTCCTGAGATAATGGTCCAAGCACCAAAACCTTCCTGGCATTAGTATATGCGGCTATTGTGCAAGATAACTCTAAAACTTTTTCAGAAATTTCTTTAGTTTAACGTAATTTAATATTTCTAGTCCAGGTGTGTTTCCGAAAATCGATTTAACCATGTCCATCCGTATGTTTGTCTGTTCGGCTGGTGCGCACTGTAACTCTTGAACGGATGAACCGATTTGGTCCAAAGGTTGGCATTAGTAATATTTTATCCAAACTTAGTATAATTTCGAAGATGAGCCATATCGGTAAACACCTTCAGATACCTTCCCTCCAAAAGTTCAAAAATGTTCGGAAAAATTCTGCTCACGATAACTCTTGAAACGTGTAACCGATTTCCTCCATACTTTGCACATCGTGAAATTTCTACCAGACATACATGAGATTCCAATATGAACTCTATCGGTTCACTCCTTCAGGTACCTCCCACACAAAATTTCGGAAAAGTTCAGTTTAGGATCTGTTCTGGAATCGCTTTGATTTTTGTTGTAACAACATTTACTGGCTCCATTATGATGGTACACACTTCCTGAGAAAATAGTCCGAAAGTTTGAAGAAACCCCCTATGGCACCACTTGTTGTGATTGGAGAGCACGATAACTCTCGAACGGATCTGCCGATTCTGTCTAAAATTTTGCCTTCATAATATATTGTCCAAACTTAATTTAAGTTCGAAGATAGAATATATCGGTCGACTCTTTCAGGTTCCCCCCACAAAAGTTTAAAAATGTTCAGAATAAATTACAAAGAAAGTTTTTGGTTCCTTCTAATATATGTTCCTGATCAGGATTCTGACTGATCGATCGCTCTGGGTCGCTCTAGCCATGTCCGTCTGTCCGTCTGTTGTAATAATTCTACGCCCCATATAAACGTACCTTCCGATTTCGGTATTTTGAGGTTTTAGCTCCATTTTTTGACTGAACTGTACATAATTTAAAATTTGAGGTATCTTGAAGCCATGTAACTTCTTTACCAAAATTTTTCAACATAGGTCCATGTTTTGGTAGGTAGGTAACTCCCGAATTTTGGTATTTAGAGTATTTTAGCTAAATTTTTTGACCGAACTATTTGTTATTTGACATTTGAGAACCCCAGATGTCACAAAAATTCTTCACACTAGCCGTAATTTGACATTTGATATTCTTAGTGGTCACAATACTTCTTCACTAAAAATTGTCAACATAAATCCATATTTTGGTATAGCCCCCAAATAAAAGGGTACATCCCGGTACCTTGGCGGATATCCCAAAACAGGGTACCTCCCAAGTTTCGGTATTGTGAGACTTTTAGCAACAGTTTAAACCAAATTATCAGTAATTTTAAATTATTAGCGGTTACAAAACTTCTCTTCCAAACAAGTGAGCAAAGGCTATAGTCGGGACGGGGCCGACCATGTGTTACCCTACACCACTACCCCTGTGCATAAGCTTTTCACTGGTAAACCTACTTTACACCCATTTAAAGTTAATATTTTCTTCTATTGACAGGCTTTGCCGTTGGAATACCCCTACTAGAAGCCGATATATTCACAAAGAATAAAACTTTGAATTTGTCTCCACATGAGTTTTCCCCCACTCCGACCCCTAAATATTATCCGACTATCACCACAATCAATAGGCTTATTCCTCTGTGGGGCCCGCATCTACCCACAAAATCTCGTGACTATCCGATCAAAATTCCAACCGGTAGCGTGATTACAAAAAATGAAAAAATGGATATATTACTGACTTTTGCGATATCTCGGTTGTTTGCCCACTTACGCCAACATACTTTGCATGAATATAAAGGTGATCTTTTTTTCAACCATTGGCGGGCTTTCTTTTTGGAATACTCCTGCCAGAAGCGGAGATATTCGCATAAGGAAAAAACGTTGACTTTTCTCCACATAAGCTTTTTGCTTATTCCGACTCCTGAATATTATCCGACCATCACCAAACTTAACAGGTTTCTTCCTAAGTGGGACTCGCATCAACTCCAAAAAAAATCGTGACCATCCGATCAAAATTGCGACCTGTAGCGTGATTACAAAAAAATCAAAAAATGGGATGCATTACCGACTATTGCGATATCTCTGTTGTTTAACCACCTACGACATCCTACTGTACATCGTTGTAACGGTGATATTTTCTACTTTCCTTGCCAGGTTTTGCTTTTGATATACCTCTTAAAGAAACAGAGCTATTGGCTTTGAAATAAAACGTTGACCTTTTCTCCAAATAAGTTATTGCCCATTTCGACCCCTGAATATTATCCGACCATCATCAAAATCAAAAGGCTTTTTCCTCTGTGGGACCCCCATTAACTCCCAAAATTTCGTGACGATCCGATCGAAATTGCGACCTGTAGCGCGATTTTGAAAAAATTGAAAAATGGGATGTATTACCGACTATTGCTATATCTCCGTTATTTGGCCACCAACGCCAACCCGCTTTAAATCATTGTAAAGGTGAGATATTCTTCTTTCATAGTCAGGCTTTGCTTTTGGAAGATCCCCAACCAAAGCTGTGATATTCGTCATTATAACTCAAATCGCAAAAATAAAAAGATGGGTTGTATTAGCGAATATTGCGATTTCTTCTTTGTTTGACCACCTACGACAACCTACTATACATCGTTGTAAAGTTGATATTTTTTACTTTCATTAGCAGGTTTTGCTTTTGATGTACCCATTATAGATGCGGAGATATTCGCTTTAAAATGAAACGTTGACTTTTTCCCCAAATAAGTTTTTTGCCCATTCCGACCCCTGAATATTACCCGACCATCACCAAAATCAATAGGCTTCTTCCCCTCCGGGACCCTCATCAACACCCAAAATTTGGTGACGATCCGATCAAAATTGCGACCTGTAGCGTGATTACAAGGTTTAGATGGACAGACGGACAGACGGACGGACGGACACACATAGCCAGATCGACTCAACTCGTCGAGACATTCATTTTGGTATATATAAGTATGGGTCTACGACCATTATTTCGATGCGTTACAAACTTTTTGGCCAAAACCAACTTATAATACCCTCCCCACATAGTGGTGTAGGGTATAATAATTGCCAACATAGATCCATGTCTTGGTAAAGCCCCGAGATGACAGCACTTCCCGATTTAGTGTATTTTGAAGATATTAGCCACAGTTTTTGGCTGAACTACTTGTTAGGTAGGGTCACTGTGGTCACAAAACTTCTCCACCAAAAGTATTCAACAAATGACCGTGTTTTGGCATAGCCTCCATAAAACCGATCATAAAACTTATCCATTAAAAATTGTTAATATCGGTCCATGTTTTGGTAGAGGCTTCCCGATCTTATGCCCAGCCGAACTTAAAGCCATTCTAACTAGTTTTTTTTTGCTTCTGATATTATTCCTATAAAAATTCAAAAAGAGGAAAGCCGTTGTTTTTTCAATACGCATATGCAGGAGAAATTCAATACAATTCATTAACGTTGAAACCCTACCTTCGTCTCTGTATGATGCATAGAAACCAAGTGAGGAGAAAAGAAAAACCAAACTAACAACATACTCACACCCATATGCACACATTTTAAATGGAACCTAGTAAAAGTGCAAAGAATCAACAACACAACACAACAAAGTAACATGCAAAGTAAAATCCTGTTGTAAAAGCATCAAGAAGGAGGATGAAGATGGTAATAGCACTAGTATGGCATTATACTACAACGTTTGGGGAAACCACAACGTTTCAAAAGAAGAACAAGAAGAACCACACATAAGAATTGAAATGGCTGGCCTACATCGCTGTTTCGGATCACTTTCATCTTTCAACTGTAGCAGCGGTTAGGTTTGTGATTATGCTGCTGATGACACAGCTGCCGCCTCCCTGACTATTAACTAACGGTAAAGGCAAGTAATTATACAGTTTCTGGTCGGTCTACCCCCTAAGGATTCAGTTGTCTAAAGCATAACTTTTGCTTTTATCACATTGTTAGGAAAAAAAGCAGCCATCTCCATCATCATATACAACGCTTTCTATTGATTTTGACATTTTTCATAAAATGTGGTCCTAGTCTAAATGTTGGTGGCGGTGCAGGTCTTTGATGTTGTGTGTGTGTGTTCATTCATCTTTGCAATTTGAAAAGGTATGTGTAGTAGGAAGAGAATATGATTTTGTTTAGCACAGTTGGATTTGAATTTGGGACAAAGATCATCAGTATTACATTCATCCTGTGGAGAGTTGATTAATTTGAACAAAGAATGTTTAGAATTTCCAATTTTATGTCAATTTTTCAAAAATCAGAAAGAGCAGCAAAGCATGAGTTGTTGTTGTTTTTATGATGGAAGAGCTTTTATGTAATTTCCTTCTTTTTTAAATAGTTGTCGTTTCATCTATTATATGGTGTTTCATTAATAAATTAAAACAAATAAAAAGTAGGCTTGGGCGACAGAGATATACCCTCAGCCTTGGACCTAAAGAAAAGAAATAACACACAATACTTATGATGTCTATATATGTAATACCATGTACAACGTTTGGACCAAATCGGTTTCTCCCTTCGAGGGTTATCTTACGTACTACCCAGTTTAGTTGGTGTCGGTAGGCTTTTTTGGAGCTTTTTGGCCACTATCTCAAGAAGTAAGGATTTGCCCCTGAAAAAACATTTACCGTTGTAATGGGGAAAGCGAAAACAAGTTGTAACAACAAAAACCAGAGGGATTCGAAGTTTAAATTGTGGACCGATTCGGCAGATCTGTTCGAGAGTTATCGTGTGCTCCAGCCACTACACATGGTGGCTTAGGGGTATTTTAAACCTTTCGGACTATTTTCTCAGGAAGTATGGGCTAAGGTTATGACTTTTTGACATTTTTTCTCAAAAATGATTTACTGTAGTGAGAATCAATGAACTTTTGCCTATTAATGCCTAAAATAACATTAATTTCATTTTATTATAAAAAAATGTTCCGCACAAACCACTTTGAAAAAAACTTTTTTTGAAAAGATTCTATGAAATGAAAAAGGAATTTTCTCAAAAAATTATTTCCTTTTTCAAGAATGAATGTACTTTTGAAATTAATGACTAAAGTAACTTTTATTCCATTTAAATTTTAAAAAAGTTCCCGCACAAACCATTTTTAATTTTTATGATATATGAAATGAATTTATATGTAATATAAAATGATATATGTATATGTTATAATACGATTATAAAATTAGTCAGAAACAAAGGTTTATGTCATTTTGGTTATGTGGTGTGTCCCCATATCTTGTTTTCACTTAAATTTCTGCTTACAATGACTTCAAAAAAAATATTCAAAAGGTCTGGAAAATAAAAACTTTAAAAGCTTTTTATGTGGAAGCTTTTTTCATCGAATCACTTTTTAATTAAGATTTTATGAATCTTAGTTAAAAACTCATTAAAATATCATACTGGGATACGAGGTTGTAAAAAATTCATAACCCTAGTATGGACTTTCCCCTGAAAAAAAAAGTGTACAGTCGTGATGGAGGCAGCAAATTTAGACCGAATCGGCTAATCCGTTCGAGAGCTATCGTGCGCTCCAACCACTACACATGGTGCGATAGGGTTTTTTAAAACCTTTCGGACTATTTTCTCAGGAAGTATGGAGTTGCCCCTGATAAAACTTGTACCGTCGTAAACGGGGCAGCAAATGCAAGTAGTTACAACAAAAATCAAAGCGATTCTAGAGCAGTTCCTAAACTTTTCCGAAATTTTGTGTGGGAGGTAACCGAAGGAGTGGACCTATAGTGTACATATTGAAATCTCACCTATGCCTGGTAGAAGTTTTACGATTTGCAAAGTTATCGTGCGCACAATTATTCATTCCATCATTTTCGAATTTTTGTGGGAGGTATATGAAGTCTCATCTTCGAATTTAAACTAAGTTTGGATAAATTATTACTAACGACAAATTTTGGACCAAATCGGTTCATCCGTTCGAGAGTTATCGTGTGCACCAGCCAGCCAGACATACAGACGGAAGGATATGGCTAAATCGACTCCAAATTGTCTGAAACACATTTCGTCCAAAAACACTTGGGGTCTAAAACCATTATTTTGAGGAGGCACAGTTTGCCCGTATGAAAGTGTATATACCCTCGTTAGCATAAATGCTGAGGGTATAAAAATCAAGGGTGTAGATTTTTGGGTCTAACATATGTAAAAAACTACATTTTGTTTTCTTTAAGAATCTTTAAAAAACCGTCGTTTGGTTCCTTCTAAAAATCCACAAAAAAACTATGTTTTTTTATTTCGTTGGATGCTATTAAAAGTTTATTGAACACTTCCAAAGGTCAGTTAAGTCGCCCCTTCAAGATTTTCATAAAACCCACGTTAATTCAAACTTGTTGAGGGTCCACCACATCTTTAAACTTCCACGTCTAATTGCCACTGAGATAGTCATCAATTTTGAAAGGTCCGCCTGGTCCCCAAATCTTTACAAATACCCCTGTGTCCTCTTTGGATAATAATCAAAATTATCCTCTCCGGATAGTCCTCAATTTATTTAAAATATCGATTTCTGGTAGCCAGTTTAGATGGTCCTAAAAATCTGCAATGGCCTCTTCAAACTCTAAAATGATCAAAAGTTCAACCTTAAACGGTGCTTTCTTCCAAACACCTTAAAATGTAAATTTTTTGTAGGGTGCCAACTGTATCTTACACATTTGACAACACCAACTGAGGCTATAGCAAAACAAACGGCATCATCACAATACAGTGAAAAAAAGAAGGAGTCTAAAGCAGGTCACGTGTGCAACATAGCAAAAACAACACAAACCACAGCATTCTTTACTTATGTATGTATGTACTACTATATATTTTACTTATGCATGTATGTTTGTATGTACGTTTGTATGTATGTACTTTATATTATTTGTCTCTATGACTGGGTGAATGTTCTGAAGTGTGGTGCTGCAGTGCGAATATTAGATGCAGCAAATAAACTTCTTTTGCCGCAGTCGCATTTTCGCATAGAGGAAAAACTAGAAGAAGACAAAGTTTAAAAACCTAAGAAGAAAAACATGAAGAAAACATAGGGAAAACCTTGTGCCCCAAAAATGTATGAAAAAAGTAAGCAGTAGCTGGCTGCTGTTCAGACGAACACAAAGAGGCAACGGAGGATTTTAAAGAAAAAACAACACCAACAACATGGCGAATTAAAACAACTGCAGCTGCAACAAAGCACAAATAATAAAGTTTTTAAAGAAAGAGATTTTTTTATAGCGAACAAAAATGGTCACTGGCAAAAGTGGGAAACAGCAGGCACAGATGAAAAATTATATATTATATATGTATGTATACATATTAGGGAGACCTAGACAAACATATTTTTTATACCCTCAGCCTTTAGTCTAAAGAGGGTATTTACACTTTGATAAGACCAAAAATGTGCCTCATCAAAATAATGGTTTTAGACCCCAAGTATGTTTGTACAATATCCGTTTCAGACAATTTTGAGTAGATCTAGCAATGTCCGTCCGTCTGCCTGTCTGTCCGTCTGTCTGGCTGGCTGGTGCGCACGATAACTCTCGAACGGATCAATCGATTCGGTTCAAATTTTGGGTATCGAAATATTTTGTCCAGATTCGATTTAAGTTCAAAGATATAGCCATATAGGTCCACTCCTTCAGGTACCTCCCCCACAAATGTTCAAAAATTGTCGCAAAAATTGTCGCAAAAATTGTCGCAAAACTTGTGCGCACGATAACTCTTGTAGGGAATAACCGATTTGGTCCATACTTTGCACATCGTGTAATTTCTACCAAACATAGATGAGGTTCCAATATGGACTCAATCGGTCCACTCCTTCGGCTACCTCCCACACAAAATTTCGGAAAAGTTCAGTTTAGGACTGATTGATTTTTGTTTACTCAAGTTGTATTTGCTGTCCTCTATACGACGCTGTAAGTTTCATTAAGGGCAAGTCCATACTTCCTGAGAAAATAGCCTGAAAATTACAAAAAAACCCTATGACACCGTGTGTAGTGGTTGGAGCGCAAGATAACTCTAGAACGGATCTGCCGATTCGGTCCAAAAGTTGGCATTCGTAATATTTTGCTCAAACTTAGTTCAAGTTCAAAGATGGATTATATCGGTCCACTCATTCCGGTACCTCCCCCACAAAAGTTCGAAAATGGTCGGAAAATTTTTGCGTACGATAACTCTTGAAGGGAGTAACCGATTTGGTCCATACGTTGCACATTATGAAATTTCTACCAGACTTAGATGATGTTCCAATATGGACTCAATCGGTAAACTCCTTCGAGTACCTCCCACACAAAATTTCGGAAAAGTTCAGTTTAGGACCTGCTCTCGAATCGCCTTGGTTTTTGTTGTAACATTTTGTATTCACTGTAACCTATACGAAGGTACAAGTTTCCTCAGGGGCAAGTCCATACTTCCTGAAAAAATAGCCTGAAAGTTGAAAAACAAACCCTATGACACCATGTTTATGGGTGGAAGCGCAAGATAATTCTCGAACGGAAATGCCGATTCCGACCAAAATTTGGCCTTCGTAATATTGTTTCCAAACTTAGTTTACGTTCGTAGATAAACCATATCGGTCCACTCCTTCAGGTACCTACCCCACAAAAGTTCAAAAATATTGGGAAAAATTGTGCGCACGATAACTCTTGATGGGAGTGACCGATACCAGATATAGATCAGGTTCGAATATGGAATATGGAGTGGACAAATATCCACTCCATCCCGTACCTCCCACACAAAATTTTTGGATAAGTTCACTTTAAGACCTGCTATTAAATCACTTTGATTTTTGTTGAAGCAACTTACATTCGCTGCCTCAAATACGATGGTAAAAGTTGTTTCCGGGGCAAGTCCATACTTCTTGAGAAAACAGTCCGAAGGGCGTAAAAACCCCCTATGGCACCCCCATGGTCTATGTCGGTCCATTCCTTTAAGTACCTTTTCCGCAAAATTTTTGAACTTTAATCCTAACCAACATTTTTTTCGGTTCATACGACCAAAATTTTGAAACCCCCTAAATACATAAGTTTTTTTTGTGAAAAAAGTGTTTCAATTTGCACAAGTAGAGGGTATATCTCTGTCGGTAAAGCCGACTGATACTTTTTAACTTGTTTTTTTTTTTTTTTGATTTCCCACCCAATTTTTTTCCATTTGTTCCAAAAACCGTATATATGAAATTTTATTGTTAACGTTAACCCGTACCAACCTAGCGATCTTTGTTTCCATAGTAATTTGTATGGGCAAAAGGTGAATTTTCATCAAAATTCTCTAAATGCCACAATTATGGTCCGGTCGATGAAAAAACTTTAACAGTTCATTATTGTGGCTAAAAAAAGATTTCTAAAAAATTTTTTGAATATCGGATGCGATTTTGATATAGCTCCGATATGCATATTTGGTCGATTTTGGATATTTGGTGCCTCATATAGCTATAAATTTCTCCAATCCGGCGGTACCTTTATACTATATCAATTTTTGGTGGAGAAACTTTGAGGTTATTGGGAAACTCAAATATCAGGAGGGCCTATACCAAAACATTGAGTTTTTGGTGAAGAAGTTTTCTTAATACTGGGAATTTGAAATATCACAGCGTGTTAAGTTTAAAATTGTAGCTTAAAACCTCGAAATACCGACAAACGCAATCCTCCGTTATATGGAGGCTATACCAAAACACGGACCTATGTGTATTGGCAATTGTTGGGGAATAATTGTTGTGATTTTAGCTTAAACCCTCAAAATACAGGAAATCGTGAGGTACCATTACCCACAATATCTATAAACCAAATCGTGGGCTGATATAGCCATTCTTCCAACTTGACACTCATATTAGCCATCCAGCCAGATAGGCGGAAAGACATAGAGATATCGACTCTAATTTTTTGGAAACGGATTTAATCTTAACATAATCTTCATTTCAAAGATACACATTTCTGATCGTGTAAAGGTGTATACACCCTATGTAGCCATGACGCAGACGTTGTTATACCTACTCCTGTTTATTTTGTGCGCAATTCGAACCTTTAAATCCTATTTACATCTTTAGATAACAAATAATTATTAAGCTAAATATACTCTTGAAATTTCTATGAACTTATAAGTGTCTTTAAACAAAACTCTTATTACAAATCCATTGAAATATTTGTCTATAGTACTTATTATACTTGCACCAAAAACAAAATTTGATCGCTTTGTAATGAATCGCTTTTTCACTCACTGTCTTCATTGTCTTTGTGTATTTCATTTATATGACCTTTAAGTGGGATTTATGTGTGCCAGTCTAGACATTTGTGAAATTTCACCGACTATGCCATTCAGTTGAAGATGAAATAAAACTCCCTTCAAAGAAATAAACACTTTGTAGATTCAAAGGAATTTAAATGCCTTTTTGAGAAAATAAAGTCGAAATTCTCATAATTTGTATAGAGTATAATTTTGGGCAAAAACATTTTTGCGTTAATGATATAAATTAGTTAAAAGGTTTATCAATTAAAATAGGTATTGAATAAAATTTAAAACAATGTCTATTGTCGCAAGAAATTTATGTGTTTTGGGTTTTATTATTTTGGGTTATACATATTTATTATTTGCCTCACATAACTTTGAGTTATTTATTTTTTTAGCAGTAGTCTGTCCCTGGCTCGTGTATGAAAATATTAAATATGACAACATAATAATGATATAACCATAACCATTTAATATTAAATATACTTACCGTTACTTCGTTTCGTTCGTTTTCGTTTACATTTTCCTTTCATTTTCCCAATCTTACTGGCATGGAAACATGTAAAATACCCATACATACAAAAAATTTTTTTTCTGTTGTTGTTTTATTTGTGAACATTAATTTTAGATGCCTTCAGTTGAATATATTTAGCTCATTTATCTTAACACTTTTGCATTACATTTACGTTTTTGTTTTCTTACAAATACATTCGTATATATATGTGGGTACCCCTTTAAAATATGCATCTATATTAGGCCGGGGCGATTGTATGGAAGGAAAAAAATTTTAACGGGTTCGTCGTGTTTCTGTTTCCTGGGATTGTACTGAGAAAAAAAGTCCACAAGACCACACCAATCGAGCCTCCCGGATTTGATATGAAGTTTTTTATCGAAGTTTTTTTGCATATTTTGCCATATAACAGCTAAACCATTGAGAGTTTCTATCCAACAATCAAAAGAAAATTGTAGCCAAGACAATAAATAAGAACCCTCTAGTACATCGCAAAAGCATTGGAACGCTCCTTCAGGCAGTTTTTTCCTTGAGACAGTGCAAAATTTTCGGTAAATTTCAATAAATGATACTGAGCTACAAACGTTGGCCAGAAAATATTCAAGTGTTGCGATGCAAACATTGTATCGTATTGGGTTTCATGGACAACAAAAATACCCTTGGTTCCTTTGGTTCAATTCGTTTTTTATTCCCTCCACCGTAATATCGAAATATTCATCGGATACCCTATAAAGTATATGTATTTTTGGTCAGGGTAAAAATCTAAGTCTATATAACCATGTCCGTCCGTCCGTCTGTTGAAGTCAAGATACACCTCAAAATTTTTTTTTGGTATTAAGTCTTTGTATTAAAGTTTCCCCAACAATTTTGCCGGTATAGGTCTACGCCTTTATGTAGCCCCCAAAGAATGGTACTTCCCGATTTTCGGTATTTGGAAGGTTGGGGCTACAATAATCCGCCGAAATGCGATTTGGTCTGCATTTGGGGTATTAAATGTTACATACATATGAAATTTGTCGGTATAGGTCCACATCTTCATATAGCTTCCATAGAACGGCACCTCCTGATTTCTGTTATTTTGAAAGCTGTGACCTCAATATTGCACCGAAGTAGCTGAAATTTGGTTTTTAGTCTTCATTTGGGGTATTAAACTTTCCATATGAAATTTGTCGGTGTAGGTCCACGCCTTCATATAGCCCACATAGAACGGTACCTCCCGGTTTTCGGTATTTTTAAGGTTGTGGCCTCAATATTTCTCCGAAATGGCTGAAATTTCGTATATAGTCTTCGTTTGGGGTACAGAACTTTCCCCCATAAATTTGTCGGTACAGGTCGACGACTTAATATAGCCCCCATAGAACGGTGCCTAGCGATTTTCGGTATTTTGAAGGTTGTGGCCACAATAACCCACCGAAATGACTGCCATTTGGTATTAAGTTTGCGTTGGGGGTATTCAACTTTCCTAATAGTTTGGCTGTTATATGCTAAAATATGCAAATAAAGTCAATAAAAAACTTCAAATCAAAATTGGTAGGCTCGATTTTCACCATAGACATATAGTCGAGTGGTCTTTATACCCTCAGCATTTATGCTAACGAGGGTATATACACTTTCATACGGGCAAAATGTGCCTCATCGAAATAATGGTGTTAGACCCCAAGTATGTTTGGACGAAATGTGTTTCAGACAATTTGGAGTTGATTTAGCCATATCCGTCCGTCTGTCTGGCTGGCTGGAGCGCACGATAACTCTCGAACGGATCAACCGATCCGGTCCAAAATTTGGCTTTCGTAATATTTTGTCCAAACTTAGTTTAAGTTCGAAGACGGGTTATATAGGTCCACCCCTTCCGATAACTCCCCCACAAAAGTTCGGAAATGTTCGGAAAATTTGTGCGCACGATAACTCTTGAAGGAATTAACCAATTTGGTCCATACTTTGAACATCGTAAATTTCTACCAGACTTAGATTATGTTGCAATATGGACTCAATCGGTTAACTCCTTCGGGTACCTCCCACACAAAATTTCGGAAAAGTTCAGTTTAGGACCTGCTCTCGAATCGCCTTGGTTTTTGTTGTACCATCTTGTATTCACTGTCCCCTATACGAAGGTACAAGCTTCCTCAGGGGCAAGTCCATACTTCCTGAAAAAATAGCCTGAAAGTTCAAAAACAAACCCTATGACACCATGTGTATGGGTGGAAGCGCAAGATAATTCTCGAACGGAAATGCCGGTTCCGGTCAAAATTTGGCTTTCGTAATATTGTTTCCAAACTTAGTTTAAGTTCGTAGATAAGCCATATCGGTCCACTCCTTCAGGTACCTACCCCACAAAAGTTCAAAAATATTCGGAAAAATTGTGCGCACGATAACTCTTGATGGGAGTGACCGATTTGGTCCATACTTTACACATTCTCATAATATCTAACAGATATAGATCAGGTTCGAATATGGACTATATTTGTCCACTCCGTCCCGTACCTCCCACACAAAATTTTGGATAAGTTCACTTTAAGACCTGCTATTGAATCACTTTGATTTTTGTTGAAGCAACTTACATTCGCTGCCTCAATTACGATGGTAAAAGTTGTTTCAGAGGCAAGTCCATACTTCTTGAGAAAACAGCCCGAAAGTTGTAAAAAAACCCCTATGGCACCAAAGGTAGCGGCTGGAGAGCTCGAACCGAATACTGCGTTCGTCCACACTTTGGATATTGTAATATTTCTTCGATTATTAGATGAAATTCGAAGTTGGTGCTTTAGATCCACTCCCATACAAAAGTTGGAAAATATTCGCTAAAATGGTACGCACGATTTCTCATAGACGTAGCAACCGATTTGGTCCAAACGTTGGATCCTTGTGGTTCCACTCACACAAATATTCAACATTTTTGTATGGTTAAAGATCAGTTAGAGGATCCTTTGGATATTTTTACCGAAGGTTTTCCTAGTGGCCTGTTTACAGGCTAGTGTGAAAGCTGTATCTATCAATATCGCCTCAAATTTTTCAGCTTTAATCCTTTCCATACTTTTGTCGGTTCATACAACCAAATTTTGAAAACCCAACTAAGTCCCAACCTACATTGGGCGAGTTTACTTGCGGCAATTGTCAGTTTGATGGAGAGAGAGGTGAGGCATATGGTAACCCTTTGCCTCTCAACTCCCTCTCTCACCAACAAACTGACAATTGCCGCAAGTAAACTCGCCTAATGTAAATTGGGACTAACTACATACGTTTTTTTTTTTTTTTTTTTGGGAAAAAGTATTTCAATCTACTCCGGCTGAGGGTATATCTCTGTCGGCAAAGCCGACTGATACTTTTTTACTTATTTTTGCTCAGTACACTCCCAGGAATTAGAAACGCGATGCGCCCATTAAGGTTTTCAAATCGCCCCGCCCTAATATACACACTTATTTCCCTTTGAAGGAATTTCTTTTTCTTCTGCTTAATATGTAATCAAGTGTAACTGATAAAGAACAGCAGTAAATAACAAACAGTATACTACGTTTATTCTTTTGAAGACGAAAAAAAAACACATTCAAAGCAGAAGTATAAAGAACTACCAGCACACAACCAATCCTATTTTATAATAAAAATATTATCGTAGCAAATATATTTTCACAAATGTGAATGAACAAATCATTTATATGTGATCTACGGTTACAAACATACAGCATTAGGCTGCAGTGCAGGAATATTTTATCGTATTTTACTTTTATTTATTTAAATATTGAATTACGCCAAAAGCTTTTGCTCAGGGGTACTTAGCCTTATCAACAATATGAAGGCAATTTTCAGAAGGTGAACAAAATTTTTGGATACACAATTTTGTAAATGAGGCATTTTAAAAAATTAAAATTTGATAGGTTTCTATGAGTTAAATTTAAATCAATAAAAATTCTTGAAAATCAAACAGTAACAGGAACACTGAGAACAGTATTTAATCGTATAACGATTGGTTTTACCTAATGCTGTGGTCGACTCGATGGCAATCTTGTTGATATGGTCGAATCGATATTAATCTGATTACAACCGGATTAATGGTCTCAACTAGATGTTGATATAATCGTATCGATGGTGTCTGAATTCACTACCAGAACAAAAAAACAACTAAAAAGTCGTTAAGTTCGGCCGGGCCAAAATTTGTATACCCTCCGCCATAAAATATTCTTAACTAAATTGGAATAAGTTGTTTCCTTGCCTAACCACAATTTGTATGGGAGGTACCCGAAGAAGTGAACCAATTTGGTCCATATTTGAAGCTGATCTATATCTTTCAGAGATATTTCGATGTGCAAAGTATTTACCAAATTGATAACTCGCTTCGAAGAATTTAACATTTTGTGGGGTGGTTCCCGAAGGAGTAGACCGATGTGGTCCATCCTGGAACTTTACCTATGTTTGGAAGAAATGTTATGATTTGCAAAATTTAAAATAAATTCGGTTGATCCATTATCGTGTACACCATGCAGTCAGTCCGACAGATAGACTAACCGTTCTACATCTATTCCAAGTTGGGGTCTTAAAAGCATTAGTTCGATGAGGCACATTGATCATATCATTAGCCTAAAGGTTGAACATATAAAAAACATTCATACTTTTAATATGGCTGAAAGAGTACAGCATAAGCCGATAATTCGCACATATACATACATACATGCATATATACCTTCTTTCCATATGTATCGATTTATTTAAATAGACGTCCTAGTACTGTAAATACCAAATGATATCCATAAATCGTACATAACAAAATGATTTTTGTAATTCTCCCTAGAGATATGTGCCGACTGGGTGACTGACATGACGCCTGCCAGGCAATTCATACCCATCATTCAATCGTTATAGGCAAATTTCAATACAGATTTTAAGTGCTTTTGTATACACATACAGTATGTGTAGAAATTCTTTTCCCTCCAGACTATTGCAAATATTCACGCTTGAGTTAAAATATTTACAAATGTGTGTGTGCGTTTGTGTTGTTCACATGCCTCTCACATCACACAAATTATGTTAATTTCTACTTCGATTTTATTTACAGTCTGCTGAGTGTGTGTGTGTGGGCAAGTTTAACTGATGTATCTTTCTTTCTTTTTGTATATATGTACATATGTGAATATATTTCTTGTTCAGTTGCTAAATCATTGTTTTTGACTTAGCAGGTCTATTCAACCTCCGGCCTATATCTACATATAATATAATATATGTACATACATATGTATGTGGCTGTCTTTTATCTTAAATAAAATGAAACAAAAGTATATTGAACATGGGAATTTTGCACACGTTTTCGGAAAGGTATTAAATTATTGCTAAAGGACATTACCATTTCATGCAAATATACCTAGATATACATGTATGTAGATGTGGTAAATGATACAGCCGATAGTCATTGCATTGTGAAAATTGATGGTCCAAAAATCACAGCATATTTTTTATTTTTGCAGCAATAAAGCTAAAGAGTGGAAAACGAGATCAAAACTAATGATATAAAAAATTGAGAAAATAAATCAATAAAAACGAAAGAAATTGATATATAAGTATTTTAAGGTCGGCTTATGGGACAAAAACTCGCTTCTCGTATCAATGGAGTGACTGTAGACAGTTAATGCGTTTACCTCTCGGTTATACGTGTATAACAGCCTATGTGTCAGACTGTCTTTTAGTCTCTGCCTATTAACCTGTGTTTGAATAAATGTGTATATTAAATAACATACTCGCCCACATAAAACAAAAGAACAAACAAATAAGACGTGGAAGAGGACTAAATGAAATAGCAACATGTGTATTTGATTTGCAGATTTTGATATAGATTTCCCGCATGTGTTGCTCTCTTTTGTCTGGCGGCTAAGAGGTAAAAAAAGAAAAACAACGAACTTAATCTTAATAGATTAGTAATGTGTTTAAATTTAATACACAAATATTCAAAACAAAAGGGTTTCAAATGTGATAAAGTTATATGGCAGAATAAGCGACATAAGTCCTTAGTATACATCAAATCATAGAAGTGAAAAAAATAACTATGGGACTGGATCAGGGCCCATAACTAAATTTACTGTTAAAATACATATATTGGTGCTATTTAAAATTGATTAAATTTTCGAATCAATTTAAATTTTTAAAAATTCGAACGTTTGTGTCATAAAAGTGGGTCGAATTGTGTACACTCAAAAATTACAATCCTTCTTATATTGCAAAAATACCACATGGGCTTTATGGCCGTTGTCGAGAGAAGTATGGAGAATACGCCGAGGCGATTTGAAAACCCTAAAGGGCGCGTCGCGTTTCATTGGTTTTTACCGGTCTTGGAAGCTAATTTAATTTCCCTTTTGGTGAAAATAAATAATTATATTGTTTAGTATTTTCTAAACCTCCTAAACCACGAGGAAAAACATTTTTCCGTTTTTCTGTTGTTCGATTTTTCGCACTTCAACCACCTTAACTTAGCCAGTTGTTAACTGATTTAGAAAATAATAGGTTTTTATTGATATTATTCATCCCTTCAAAAGGAAAAATCATCAATAAAAATCCGTTGTGAAAAACAAGGTATGCCCGTTTAAACTTAAAAATCGTAGAAACCCCATTTTCACTACATTTACCGTTATAAAACAAACAAATAAGAACGGCATTAAGTTCGATCAGGCCGAACTTGTTATACCCTCCACCACTAGCTGTATTAAAGTAAAATGGAACAACTAGTTTCCTTTCGTTTATGAAGAAGATTAAGTACCAAATTTCAGCAAGTTCGGTGGCTAACCTTCAAAATACCGATATAGCACCTTTCCATGGGGGCTATATCAAAACATGGATCTATACCTACAAATTTCTGGCGTAATGTTTTTAGACTCAAAGAAGACTAAGCACCAAATTTCCGATATTTCGGTAAAACCTTCAAAATACCGAATATCAAGAGATATGCTTCTATGGGGGATATAGGAAACCGCGGACCCATCCTGATAATTCTCTTCTGAAAAGTTCGGGTTTTCGGTAGAATACGAACAGAATTACGAACATTTGGAGGTACCGTTCTTTGGGGACTATATCTAAATGTGGAAATATACCGTCGAATTTCAGTCAGAAATATTTTTACCACCAACAAAGACTAAATACTAAATTTTAGCCATTTCGGTAGGTTGTTGTGGCCACAACATTAAAAATACCGAAAATCGGGAGGTACCGTCCAACCGAAGACTAAGTACCAAATTTCAGCCATTTCGGTGTGATAATAAGGTAAAAACTTTCCAAATTCCGAAAATCGCGTGGTACCGTTTTATGGGGGCTATGTGAAGGCGTGGACCTATCCCGACAGCGTTTAATACCCCAAATTAAGAATACAATACAATATTTCAGCAATTTCGGTGGAATATTGAGGCCACAACCTTCAAAATACCTGAAATAGGGATGTATCGTTCTATGGAGGCTATAATAAGGCGTGGACCTGTAACGAAAAGTTTCTGGGGAAAAATTGTATACCCCTAACGAACACCATGTACCAACTTTAAGCCATTTCTGAATAATATTGTGGCCACAACCTTCAAAACATGGACCGATATAGCCCATTTGCAATACCAAACATCGCAGGAGTTACAGGAACTTCTGTACCAAAAGCTATGTCTTAAAAATTGCCAGCTGTATCTTGATTTCAACGGACGGATGGACCGACAGGTGGACGTGGTTATATCGAGTTAGGATGTTACCCTGACCAAGAATATATACACTGTATAGGGTCTCCGATGAATATTTCGAGGTTTTACAAAAGGAATGACAAATTTAATTATAACCTAGATATTATGGTGGAGGGTATAAGAACAAAGTAGGCCAGAGAAACCAGCGGTATTTTCGTTGTCCATGAACTCCAACACGATAGAATTTTTGCATCAAAACGTTGCAATATTTTTCGGGTCAACTTTTGTAGCACAGTGTCATTTATGGATATTTTCTAAAAAATTTGCACTGTCTCAAGGGCAAAACTGCCTGAAGGTTGCTTTTGCGATGTACTAGAGGTTCTTAATTAAAACAAAGTGTTTACTCCTTTTTAAAGTTGTCGTGCGCATTTGAGCGAAAAATGTTGAATTTTGTGTGAGGGTAGGAGTCCATATCGCTTCACTCCTACTCTCACACAAAAGTTCCAAATTTTTCGCTTAAAAAGGGAATAAAATTTGGTTCAAACTTAACACTTCGAAATAGTTCTTCCGGACATAGATCAGGTTCGAATATGCATTCTATTGGTCCACACCTTCAGCTACCGCCCACATATAATTACAAAATCCTTTACATAAAAGCTCAAAAAAAAAAACAAATACCAATCGCTATAAATTGCAAAGTTTGGGATATTTCTACATATTCGTTCGAAAATAATGTTGCGTATAAGCTAGTCAGGATGCAGGACGTACGCAGAGGCATATTTTTGATGTCATCGTCAGCCTAATGGCTGAGGGTAATATTCAGAACTTTGGGAACAATGTTAGATGGCGAAGGTTTTTTTTACAACTGGTTAACCCGGTCAGCTAAAAACTTAAAAATACTTGAAACCGAATGGTACCGTTATATAGGCGCCTCCAAGCAAAAAATTGGATCCTTAGTAATTATGTAACCCATTACAAAGTAATGTATACAACAATAACTACTTATATTACTCATTACTAAGTTATGAGTAAAGTGGGACAGAGCTTGTGTGTCCAACTACAAATCCGAGGGTTGTGTGGTCAACGCTCAGCGCCGGCCGTGTGTTTTTTGAACTGTTGGTGGTGCACATGTAAGTCATTAAACAACCCTTAATGTTAGTGTGTGTGGCCGAGTGTGTAGTTTGTTGGGCTACAAAGCAGAAGTTCGTGTGTTGAAAACCGGGAGAGGGCGAAGAAAATACATTAAATAAAAATATGAAGTGTGTTGAAATTGAAAACATATTCCACCTCAACTGTTCTAAAAATAGAAAATATAATTTTTTAACTTATAGCTTATTTTTAAACTTCCACTGGCCATGAAATAACTAGTTATTCTAGTGGTTATATTGGTCATAGAATAACTAGTTAATCAGTGTGACATGTCCTTGTTAAAATAATGGGCTAGTATGGGATTGTGCAAATAGTTACGACTACCAAAAAGTACTATAAAAACCCATTATTTTGGGAGGACTTTTTTGCTGGACCTATTTCTCATCGTGGGCCTATGTCACCTTAAATGCCAAATTTTCATAAAAACTCAACTATAAAACTGAAATCACCGGTACCGCAATTATTGGTGTATACGTTTTCTAACCACTTTGAATCCTATATGTCGAATGACTTCGGGCGGAAACATTTCGTGCGGGCTATTCCAAAACTTGGATCTATGTTGACGACTTGTGGCGAAGACGTTTGTTGATCACTGTGAACCCTAAATGCAACAAATAAAAAAGTGTCAGTCGGCTTTGCCGACAGATATATACCCTCAGCCAATGTGAAGTGATACTTTCACCTACGGACAGATCGAATGTAAGGTCTCTTCAGAATTTTGTGGCCCTTTTTGGACATTTGAACTTGCCGACAAAAATCTGGATAAGGAATTAACTGCACTAAGACACAAATGTTGAACCTTTGTGGGGGAGGTACCATTAGGGAGGACCGATATGGGCCATTTTAGAAGTTAAACTAAATTTTGACAAAATATTAGGAGATCCAAAGTTTGGACTAACTTAGTTGCCCCATTCAAGTGATACCGTCCTAGCATTTTAGTGACATTTTTTTAAATATTGGGGAGAAATACCGGAAGTTGTGGACCGGTATTGCCCCATGAAACTAAGTTTGAACAGTTCGAGAGTTATCGTGCTCTCCGACAGCCACATATGGTGACATAAAGATTTTTTACACCTTTCGGGCTAAGAAATATGGACTTGCCCATGAAAAAACTTTTACTGTCGTAATGGAGGTAGCGAATGTGAAAGTGATTCGAGATCAGGTCTTAAAGTGAACTTATCCGAAATTGTGGGTGAGAGGTACCAAAAGGAGTAGTCCATGTTCGAACCTGATCTATATCTGGTAGATATATTAAGATGTCCAAAGTATGGATTACACGATGTGCAAAGTATGGGTCAAATCGGTTACATCCTTCAAGAGTTAACGTGCACACACATTTTCCGAACATTTTTGAACTTTTGTGGGGGAGGTACCTGAAGGAGTGAACCGATATGACTTATCTTCGAACTTAAACTATGTTTGGACAAAATATTACGAAGGCCAAATTTTGGACAGAATCGGCAGATCCGTTCGAGATTTATCTTGCGCCCATCGACTACGCACGGTGTTATAGGGGCTTTTTGCATCTTTCAGGCTATTTTCTCAGGAAGTATGGGCTTGCCCCTGATACAACTTATACCGTCGTATGGGGGGGAATGAATATAAGATGTTGCAACAAAAATGAAAGCGATTGGAGAGCAGGTCCTAATCCGATTGAGTCCATTTTGGAACCTCATCTAGGCTTAGTAGAAATTGCACGATGTGCAAAGTATGGGTCAAATCGGTCACATCCTTCAAGAGTTAAAGTGCACACAAATTTTCCGAACATTTTCGAACTTTTGTGGGGGAGGTACCGGAAAGAGTGGACCGAGATAGCCCATCTTCGAACTTAAACTAAGTTTGGACAAAATATTACGAAAGCGAAATTTTGGATCGAATCGGTTGATCCGTTCGAGAGTTATCGTGCGCACCAGCCAGACAGACGGACGACGGACATTGCTCAATCGACTCAATATTGTCTGAAACACATTTCGTTCAAACATACTTGGGGTCTAAAACCATTATTTCGATGACGCACATTTTGCCCGTATGAAAGTGTATATACCCTCGTAAGCATAAATGCTGAGGGTATAAAAGTGCCGAATATGTAGAAAATAACTTCCATATACATACCTGAAACCTGGCGGTATGCGGCCTATACAAAAACATGGAAATACATATGTTCAAAATTTTTTTAGTATAGACCTTTTTCTATGTTTACAATTTTTGGTGAAAGAGTTTTGTGACCACTGTGAGCCCCAAGTCCGAAATAGCACGTAGTTCGGTGAAAAATGTAACTAAAATACTCAAAATACCGAAAATCAGAAGGGATCTTAATAAACCATTGACCTATATAGACAATTTTTGGTTGAGAAGTGCTGTGGTAACTAAGAACCTCAAATGTCAAATTACAGCAGGTTACAAATTGTAGCTGATATCCGCAAAATATCGAAAACAGGAGGTACCCTTATATGGGGCCTATTCCAATTGAGGGTACCTATTGATGGAGGCGTAACCCTTAATGTCAAATTACAGCTAATTTGGTAAAACATTTTAGCTACTATCCTAAAAACCCGAACATCGGTAGGTATACCAAAACATGGACCAATATAGACAATTTTTGGTGGAGAAGTGTTGTGGTCACGCAGAACCTAAAATGTCAAATTCCAGCTAGTTCCAGTAAAAATTTTTAATAAAATCCTGAAAATACACCGTTATACGGTGGCTATAACAAAACATCGACCTATATAGACAATTTTTGTCGGAGAAGTTTTTTGACCACTAAGAACTCTTAATGTCAAATTATAGCTGGTTTTGTTACAAATTTTAGTTAAAATCCTCAAAATACAGAAAATCGGTAGGTACCGTTATAGTCATCTTTAACCTTCCTATGGGAACAAGACTTTGGCGTGCAAAAATATATCATTCTAGCTCAATTATTGTGTATAGTAGAATTATTACACAATGACTAGATTGAATCCGAATTTTATCCTGATCAAGAATGTATGTATTTTATAGGGTCGTAAATGATTACTTCATGTCCATCGATTTTTGTTCATGGGTAATGGGACTTTACGTGAAAGTTATAAGACTTGACAATTTTCATAGCACATTCACCCAACTGGACAACTGTGGCATCCATAGGAAACGTTTTTAGTCTTAAGGTGAGTTACTAAGATGCTTCAAACGAGGATTCAATTGTTCTTATACATGGACGTTTTGCACAACACATTTAACGTAACTTCCTTTAATAGGTTTTTCAGGGTATGTCAAACTTATTTAAAAGAAGGTCTAAGACGGCACTGGTGCAGCGGTAAGCACGTCCGCCTTGCATTGGATCCCAGACCACAAAATCAAAGTTTTCGGCGTTAGCAAATCCACTTAAAGTATTTCAGTTGTGAAAACATTGCTATAAGTGATTTAGCATACAGTTGGGCAATCCAGTTCATCATTCACTGTCCTATCTCAAAAACGTATGAGTAACGTCATAAAAACTAACGTGAGGTATTAAGTATACGCAGTTAGTTCATACAAACGACCAGTGTCCATTGTACTAGATCGTAAACTAGGTCGTTCAATATAGTTCAATTGGTACAAATCCTTGATCCTACATGAATTGGAGTGCACTCATTGATATGAGAGGAGTCTTCCTTGTCTCTTCTGCCGGGTACCTGCTTACGTCTCTTTTTAGTTAATTCTTGGAAAATATTAAATCTTTAAGAAGTATATTTATAATTTTTGTTTTATTTTATTTTTCATAATTTTCTTTTCCAAGAGCTATCAACTGTTAACTTCTTTCGTTCATTCCTTTTCTTTTTTTTGTCATGACAAACAAAACAAAAAAATGTGGCAAATTATCATTATTTTCTTAATTTTATTTAACTTTTCAACTTTATCTGCAGAGAGAAAGTTGAAAATAGCAACGATGAGCTACAAAAAGAACAACCAAGACGAGATAATAATAATAGAAATAGAGAAAGAGTAGAAAGCAAAAAAAATAAACATTTCCATTAAATTAGCAATGTTTAATCCTTTTGCAACTTACCACAACATCAGCACTCACACACACACAACAGAAGCCACAACAATATCTTGACATTTAATTACCTTGGCACTGAAATTTATATGGATATACACCATCCATGTTTATGTGTGTGTGTGAATTGTGCTTGACTATCTTGAATCTATTTCAAACCATTTCAGGTGCTTGAGTTCATTCTACAAGAAAGGTAATAAGTGAAGACGAAACGAGTGTTCAGGATGTCTGTCAGCAAACGCTGATGCTGCAGCGACGACGAAATGCATTATGTCAAATGCAATTTAAATTGTCCTTCCATTCTATAGCTAACAGCTAAACTGGCAATGATTTTTTCCACTTCTTTTTTTTTTTTTGTTTAACGTGTTTCCATCTGAGTGAAGATAGAAATACGTATTAGCACATATACGAGGTGAGTGCAATGAAATTGATTCCATTGGCCAATATCTTAGGTTGCTGGTAAATTATACCTCGTATTATTTTTCTATTCTGTTAGACCTTGGTAATACCATCTAAAAGCCAAGATCCCTAAATGCTTTTGTGCAAATATATTCGACATAGTTTTATAGCAGCAGCAACAACAACAACGACAACAGGGTATGTTTCTCTTAATACATATTTTCGGCAACCAGGTATCCTTGGAGATTTTGATTCAGCATTGATGTAGATATGTGTGTGTGCATGTTTGCCATGCACATGTGCTGTTTGCTGTGAAGCTAAAATTGTGCTTTATTGTTCATTTTTGCTGTTCACTGCTGTTTGTATTGGTGGATGGCTGGTGGCATTCATTCAGTGTTTTACTCTACAATTCTTCTTGACATTTTTTCCCACCATCACCCATCCCCTTTTGGCACACACCCACCCACACAACACCTTGCGTCTCTCTAGACACTCTTTAAATAGTTTTTGAATAGCATTTTCTTGCAAGAAGCAAAAACCAAAATCCAAACAAGCAAAAAATTGAATACTTCTATCTCCCTGATGGTTGGGTGTAACTGAAAATATCTGTTGTTGACATAAAGTGGCAATTTTAATGTTAAGATAACTACTGGCACTACCAACTAACTACCAATACAACGAAGCTGATTCAACGACAATGAAGCTAAGAGAAATAGAAAGAAAAATATAATCGTCAATTCTCCATTAACGTTCCAAATCACGTACGCTGTCTGTGATTTAGGATATAAGGTATTCTCCAGTGGGCGTTGTTGAGGTTGAATTGAGTTGGGTTGGGTTGGGTTGGTTTGGAAGAGACGAAAGAAACATTGGCTTTCAAGTATGAAAGTGGTGTGAAAGTTCAAACCCATTGTGATTAGTTCCATAGTGTTGCAAGGGAAATTAACATTTGTGTGTATATGTGTGAATGTCTTTCTATTTCTGTTAAGTTGCATAAATGAGCCTAAAACCTATGAAAGGAAATTAACACACTCAGCCACACTTACACACCCACACACCGAGAAATAAGACGGAAAAGACCAAACAATGGCACGTTTGTAAATCTCAAAGGAATATTAAGTATTTGTTATTAAGTGGTCATTGAGAAAATATGGGATAAGCCCTAAGAGATTTTAACATTTAAATATTTGTGAAATTTTGCAATTTGGAAAAAGGTGTTCAGTTTCCATTTGTTTGGAAAGTTCAAAACCGAGATTATGTATTTTGATTTGTAATCGTAATGTAATATTCGGTTGACGACAATAAGGCGAATTCGTCTGATGACGATCGGGAACAACTATATAACGAAGTTCGGGAACTTGACTGAAGATGTAGTTCTTGAAATCGGCTGAATAATAATATACCACGACGATCGATTCTATGTGCCGGATTGACGCGAGGAAACTTTTTCTCGGCCAGGGGCCGTCACCTCAGCAACAACGTGTTCGTCTTTTTTATTTTGGGAGCGGCGTGTCCCGGAATGCCTGTTCCGGACTCTTTTGGTCCATGCTAGGTTAGAAAGTAAGCCCAGACCATGGTTTTTCACCGTTTGTCAGCGTCTCATTCACCATAGGTAGGTGCCGCTGAGATGAAACGAGTACCGATGCATCGTTACTGTTCAGGCCTAACCTTTCTGAGGGAGTATTACAACAGGGCTTATATTGCTTCGTGCTGCGCCAATGTGATCCCAGTGAGTCTTCGTCATCATCGAATTATGAAACTCCCACGCAATCTCCGCAACAACAGTACCAGCCACAACCGGTAACAACGCGTATTGCTGTTCCAGTTCCTGAGAATGTGACATTCCATGCAGTTTAAATGCGATGGTTTTCGTTGCAAGATCGTGAATTTTATGATTTTACGATTCAAGAAACGAAGCTGAACAACATCGGCAGTCTTCGGAGTTGTGATGGATACAATGTTTTTGGCCTGGATCGTACGAGAAGTGGGGGTAGTGGACTTGCATTCCTACTGGACCAGTCTGTCCAGTACATACCTATCTTGAGGTAGACTCTAGGTATCAATACTTGGAGTGTATAGGGGTAGGGGTGAGGTGTGGATATCCCGCCGATTAATAGCTATTTCTCGCGATATTGGCCACAATTTACGATAAATGATGTTGCAGATGCTAGAGAGGAAATTCCGAGACATCAGCACTGCAGCAGTCGCACGCTATATTCCTGCTGGTCGAATACCTGAAATAAGACCTAATTTCCCAGCAGAGGCGACGGGATTAGCTAATGAACGTGATGAACTTCGCCGCACGAACCCTAATGACCTAATGACACAAGCGGAAAAAGTGGCTAGAACATCTGAAGTGCTGCAACAGCAGATCCGGTTGTAGTAAATTGTGGACAATGGTTAAGGTGCTATCGAACCCTGGTAGGAGGGATGGGCGGACATCTGTCAAATCTAACGGCGTGACAGATCCGAAGAGGTGTGCGGGTGTTTTCTGCCGACAATTTATGGAACACCTCGATTGCGACCGGGCGAAAAGAAGTGTTTTACCTCGTTTGCGATCTCTTCCAGCTGAGGAAGACAATTTATCGAACACCCCGATTGCGCCCTGGTGAAAAGAAGTGTTTTACTTCGTTTGCGATCTCTTCCAGCTTAGCTGAGAACCGCCACAATTTACGATGGATGATATTGCAGATGTTATCCGAGGCGCAAGTCATCGAAAATACTTGGACCTGATGGAATTTCAGCTAAATAGCCACCCTATTAGTTCCCGAATCCTGGGTGCTAATAATGACATACAATCCCTCGGCGTCGTATTCTTCGACACCGGATAGACCCGAAACCTCACTACTTCAGCCCTCCGGATAGCGATGCAGGAAACCAAGGTCAATGACCCGAACATGAAATGTATGAGGGCAGCAGTCAGGTGAGTAACTGCCTGGATAAAGTTGCTTAACGTAAACATTCCGCCGATTAATAGCTGTACTCCATGTTATAGGCCCAACATTAGTCCGTCTTTGGAAGGTCATAACTGATTGGATGCTCATCATGAGTTGTGGCATTCCGACTTAGGTAAGGGCCAAAGGAAAATGGTACCTTAATGTATTGTGCCATTCCAACCTAGGTAAGGGCCAAAGGAAAATCGTACTGTCAGATGTACCTTTTTGGCTGTGAATGAAGACTACCCCACCAGAATTAATGGAAAGACAGTTCGTCAGACATTACCATCGTGCCATTGAGTCTGACAAATGATGTCACCTGGCGAGGTTTCTCGCTTAAGTTCTGCTATATTGTGCAGAACTGGCGGGGTAATGTTGCTTAACGTATATATTCCGCGGATAAATAGATGTACTCTCTGTTTTATATCAACATTTTAGACCCGCTTGTGGAAGATCATAACCGACTGGTCCAACGGGATTTCAATGTTCATCTTGATTTGTGGCCTTCGGCCCTAGATAATGACAAAAGGGGTATATCACTGGCTTTGCCGTGTGATAGCTCTACATTTTGCACGGTCAATTTGGACGTTCCTACCATAACTAGTCGCCAGGTACTATGATGGTATTGAAAAATCACGTCACCTAGAAACGTATCGTTTCTCATCATCTGCATGTGCCAAACTTTCATCCATTATGGGAAAGATAATTGACCTATTTCCAGGGGGTTTACCTATCACCGGTTCAGAGTACTGCAAAACCTTTCTAACGGCCGGGTAGCAAAAAGAAGTCCTAGGACATCATCATTGCTGCAGCCGCTCACTATATACCTGTTGAGTGAATATCCGAAGTGATACCAAATTTCTCAGCAGAGACGATGATAGTAGCAAATGATCGTGATGAACATCGTTGATTCACCGTAGTTACCTCAGAGTTAGGAAGCTAACACCGAGAGTTGATAAGTTGGTCGCTAAGCACAACCGGAACAGGAGGCTAGATCATCTGAAGCCGTATTATTGGAGCCGTAATCAGGGAATTGTGGACCACGAAGGTTAAGTCACTTCTGAACATTGTGCGGGGGGGACGATGTTGTGCTGACTGATCTGAAAAGGTGTACAAGGTGCCAGATTCGAAGAAGTGCGAAGAGAAGAATATTATTACTCAAAGTGAGATCAAATTTCACATCAGATGTGGTGCGATTAGCATGATAAGTTCTCCGAGCCAACCTCAGTGACGATGGATTCAAAAAGCTGCCAGGAAGGTAATATGGGGGTTGAATAAGAAGTAAGAATAAGTGAACAGTGGGTAACGATAGTTCCCCTTTTGCGTTTTTCGATCTTACACCGATCCGTAGAGGTTTACATGTTATTTTAATCGACAATTTGTCGATCACCTTGATAGTAACAGTAATAAGAGAAGAATAGGGCTCCGCATTCGATTTCTTTCCGTCGAAGAGGATCCACAACAATTTACAATGGATGATGTTGCAAATGCCATTAGGAACGTTGAAGGTCCTGACGTTATCTCCATGGTAATGTTGAAACAGCTGGATGAGCCGGGAGTTGAATATCTCAAGAAAGTTCTCAAACTGTCGCTAGCCACCCACAATGTGCACGAAATCTAGAAATAAGGTAGGCCGGGTACTAAAGCCAGCAAGAATGCTACCAAAGGCGAATCGCACGGGCTTTTGCCGGCTGTAGCAAATATTCTTGAGTCTCCTCGGAGGGTGCAAAGTTAGCTACATGTATGTATTCCTCTATACCTCATAAAAGCTATAAATAAATGCAAAGCAACAAAATATTCTTTTAACGCCAAAACAATTACCCTTTTATACTACTTTTTCATCTTTGACGCCAAGGTTACCCATCTTCGGTCATTCATTCGATATAAAAAAAACAATCAAATCTAAAGAAAGACATTTCAAATATTCTGAAAAGATTAGGTAATGTATGTATATGTGCTAAGGTGTGCTAAAGTGAGTGTGTGTATTTGTGTTAAAGTGTTAATGAGTTAGGAAATTAAGTTCATTTGTATTGCGCCTTTTACCTTTTGTACCCCTTACTCACCACAATTGGTTCATCCAACTAAGAGAAAAATTACAACAAAAAAAGCAAATCCAAATTGCAGCAGAAAATGAAAAGAATACAATTTACATTTTTGTCATGTCGTCGTCGTAGTCGTTGTTGTAGATAGCATCGACGACCATAGACTAAAACGACTCTGAGGTTTATAATTAAGGAAATGGCATGCCATTTGAAAATGTTCACTCAATTCAATGTTTTGTTCTTTTTTGTGTGTTAGCGGGAGAGAGAGTGCACAGGATATGCTGGGCCGAAGAGTATATGAAAATTCTAATTAAGGCACGTTTGGAACGTTTTTTACACATTTTTGCAATATCCTTTTTTTTGAAGCAATTTTGGGTTTTGTCTTCAAATGAAAAGCAATATTCGAACTTAAAGAAAAAAAGAAATACACAATTTAAAAAAATGGCAGTCTAAGAAATAACTAAAAAATAATTTATATGTATCATAAATTGCAACACATTGCATCATGTCTATGCTTTTCTATATTTTTTCTCATTTCTCCTGTTTTTGTTTTTTTTTATTATTTCAGTTTCAACAGTGGCTGTGGAAGCAGTACTGGGTCGTACAGCCACTCTGCCATGTGACATCGAACCGGAAGCTAAGGATGACAGAGTTTATATGGTCCTGTGGTTTCGTGAAAGTGCTGGCAAACCTTTGTACAGGTAAGAAAGGTTCACAAAAATAAAAAATAAAAACAAACCATTACAATTGCATAAAACCATATATGTATAATATAAATATATGCATACATTTGTGTATAACACAGTTCCTGGCCAAGCTCCGTCTATTCATATTCACACACTATAAAATTTATTTCCGTATATGAAAATGTTAACCTCATGGGAATGTTCTGGTCCCAACAAAAAGAATACACACATGTATGAAAACAAAACAAGAAAAAAACTTTAACAAAAACATTCGCCCATAGATGAAGTGCAAAGAAAACAGCAGCAGCAGTCTGACAAAATACAGCTACAACAACAGAAACAAAAATCTACATACGAGTACAAGTGGCATTTAATTGGATGTGGTTGTCAGCTAAAAATACCAGACATTCAAATTCTACATTATGCGATAGCATAATTTCCAAAATGCACATGCAGAAGACAGGAAAAAGCAGCAACGAAACGATTTGTAAATGCATTTCAAATTTGATGCCGGTTTTTATAAATCCCTTCTGGTTTACTGTAACAGATGATTTGCTTAAAGTGTGAATTATTTATTATACATTTTTAAATTTATGTCAGTAATTTAGAAAGTTCGGTTTGGGAAATTAATTTTCAAGCCGACGTTTTGCAAATATAGCGATTATAAAAAATAGGACCCCTAAATTCTACAATATATAGCATAGCATTTAGTCTACAAATATATAGCATTTTGGACCATGGGACATTCCTAAAAATTTTCTGAAAATTTCATGAAATTAGGTTTAGTAGTTTTGGAAAAATAATGTGTTGAACGTGGTCATCAGCTTCAAGATATAACATATATGAAAAGTGGGCGTGGTCCGGTATTTTGACTCCAAATATGTACGTATGGTACACACAACTCCATTGCCTCCCAAAATGTATGCTGAAACCCATATATAAACCCAAAATTTATAATCATAAGTTTGGCTTATACATATAGCCCAACTCCTCCGAAATTCATAAAATATACATAACAACGGCAAACATTGAGCTTTTGCTGCATATTTGATGGAAATCACAGAAAATTGAAAATTGAAGAAAGTGGGCGTGGTAAATTTGTTTCCATAAAAACCTAAGCTGGGTTATGACGGCATAAAAATATGTTTTTTTTTTAATATTGCAAAGGGAAGTAAGTTCCCCGCCCCCTACGAAATTCAAGAAAATATGCATGCTATATTTACCGAAGGCCATTTTTACCGAAGCCATTCCCTGCCAATTTCAGGAAAAACGCTTCAGTAGTTTTGACGATGTAACATATTTTAAAAAGTGGGCATGGTCAAGTCTTTTGGTCCTAAAAAATTACGTTAGGTCGGAGACACAACCCTAATTGTCTCGCAAATTACATTCGTAATCATTGAAAATATATCATTTTTAAAGGAATGGGGTACAAGGGAAGTACCCCGACCCCTCCGAAGTTTAACAAAATTTGTAGCCCATAGCTGTGTTCCTTTACTTACCTGAGGTTACCATTTTAACCTGCAAAGCGTTCCTTAACCCCAAAAAGTGGTAAAACTGGGAGCAATTTTTAAGAGAGTGAGAGAGGAGAGAGCGCTTATGACTTTCTATTATGCCACAGGCTACCAGACAAATTTCTGCAGGTAAAAATGGTAAAACTGATTTTTCGACATTTGTTTGACGATTATTTCACAATGAAGAAAATAATGAACGAAATACAGAAGAAAAAGGGGAACGCTAAAAATAAAAACAAAAATAAAAACTCTGAAATAAAAGAAAAAAATGAATTTTTATGTTTCTTTTTGACATTGCTACCAGATCTACCATTTTTTCGTTCCTTTACTTTTCTGGTAAAACTGGTCATGAGAGAGCAATTTTGAGCAATTCTGACAGTTTTCTCTTTTACCACTCATTTTAACCGGGGGCCATTCCTGTAAATTCCCTGACAATTTCTGAAAAATCGATTCAGTAGTTTTTGTAGAAAAGATAAATATTGCGAATTGGAAGAAGTGGGCGTAAAAGTGAGCGTGGTCAGATTTTCTTTGCACAAAACCCTAAGTCGGGTTATGCCGAACATTTCACAAAAAGAATTATCCGTATCGGCCCAGCCGTTCTCAATTGATGCCTACGAACGACATTTGATTTTTATTTATAAAGATGTAAGCATTTTCGAACAAAATTATCTTTTAAAAGTCTGACGAAGAATATTGGGGTATTTAATGGTCGGCATTTTGCTACCATCGCCAGGACATTCTAATCAGTGCACTCACTGATAAAACTGTTGCAATCCAACGGTAGCGGGTTCTTTCGTACCGTATTGTCCCGAAACTATAGTGTTTCGTCCGGCGGCTGCTAAACCAGCAGTACCTATGCTACTACCTAGGTTTCTATGCTACAACAACCAACTTGGTAACGTCCAGTATTAGCTCCCTGACTCCGGGGTTCGCTCGATGAAGCTCATCATGGTCACATGCTAGTTCTACCTATCGGGCAGAAGCGTCCTTTTTGCACCCCGGAACATAAGAAGGGTTGGACAGTACTCTGAAGCTGCGATTGGTGAACTCTCTGAAAATATCTCATGATTGATGAAAGTTCCGCCTTTAGAAGTGACGAAGTCGCTCGATCTATTTGTATATTCCTCTCGCGGAAAATGGTGGTAAGAACGATCATATAAGACTTTAGTCTTTCATAAGTCACGTTAAATAAGGACTCGACGCCGAAATCCTACAATCATTCGCGTACGTAACGATCGCCGCACCTTGAGGAACTCCCAGTTTCGCTCTACGAAGCTTCTTGAACTTCTTGTTCGCGAATTTAACATACGACTGGCGTACACACAAATAATTGATTATCTAATATTTCAAACTTGATCGCATGATATTCTGCTCTATGTTCTCAATCATCGTGTAGAGTTTGACAGTATCATTTGCCTTCTACAAGTCGAGCGGCACCAACAATGTCCCATTACACGGCTTATTCAATTTGAGTCCTCGACTAAGATGTGTAGAGATGACGTTCAGCGCTGTTGTAGGGCTGTGCTGCCTACGGAACTCATGCTGATGATCGTCAACTGGATAGCTATTTTTATGTAGCTAGGGAAGAGTACAGCTTCAAGGGACTTTGTTACGGGCGACAAAAACTAAATTGGTCTGTATGAATTATCTTCGCCTGGCTTCAGTTGTGTGGCCACGCTGACAATTTTTCAGAATTTGGACACAATGTGGGTGGTTAGCTACAGCTTTTGAATTTACGTAAGATACTGAACTGCCGACTCATCCAGCTACTTCAGCATTACCAAAGCTCAACGCTTTGAATGATTAAGCGTTCCTTTTGACATTTGTGATCTGTTCTAAATTTTTGCGTTTCAATATTCTTGTCTTCATCTTTTTAATCCCGTAGTGATCGACAAAAAGTCGATTGAAATAACCTGCTTACCGCTTCGAATCAATCAGCGTAGCATCGCCAAACGTGACTTCTTCCCAGGGTTCGATAGTGACATAACCGTTGCCAACAATTTAATTATTCCATTTATCTAATGTTGCAGCTCTTCGCTGATGATCACCAATCAACCTTGATGACTTCCTATATGAACTCTATGTATCTGGCGTCACTGGGGTGTATGGACGCCTCTGCTGCGAAATTTGGTCTCATTTCGGCTAACAATATTCTTCTCTACGTTCTGTCACTACTGAATGCTCGACAAATTGTTGATTAACATAACTTGCGCACCTCTGCGGATATGTCACGGTAGCGTAGCTAAACGTGACTGAAGTCCTGCGCACCTCTTTACAGGATTCGAGAATGACTTAACCATTGTCAACAATTCACTTATTTCTGCTCTACTATTGCAACTATTCTTATGATCTAATGTAACGTGGTGTTCTCGACGGCTGGGGTAGCTCCAGTCTAAACCTTATGAATTAAAAAGACTATTGTTTTCCCTTTTGGGGCTAAATCAGTAGTTTATTGATTTAAAAGAAACTAGTAACTTCTACTTCAATGAAATGCGATATTATTACTTTGCCCCTTCTTCAGAGGGGAGGATGCTGACTGCCTTAAGTCCTTGCTGACGATTTAAAGGTGATCGGGAACTTTATAAACTCTATGTGTTGGTGTTCGGCAACTCGGCTAAAGTTGTTCGGCAACGACGACGGTTGACGAAATTCGGTGACGACGATTCGGTGGTGTTCGGTAACTCGTCTGAAGCTGTTCGGGAACGGCGACGGGTGACGACGCTCGGTTATGACGTTTCGGGGGTGTTCGGGAACTCCGATGGTTGACGGGGATCAGTGATTACGATGCTGGCTGATGACGATAGTTGTCGATGATCGGGAGCGACGATCCTGGTTGCTTTGTTGATTGATGTCGGGCGGGTTGACGACGATCTGCTGTTCTGTTCGGAATGACTACTATACAACGCTAATTACAGCTACGAACTAATACAAACTACTGCGTATATCTAGGAATAAAGAATCAAAGTCCCTGTGTGGGACGGGAAACCGAAGTCTCCGTGTGGGACGGGAAACCGAAGTCTCTGTGGGGGACAGTAAACAGAATTCACTGTGTGCAATTTATTAATGGGACAGCCACAATGGGTAGTACCTTCCAAAATTTGCCAACGCAACAAGCCACCGAGGAATGCCTTGGTGGATAGCAAGCCCCCAGCAGTATCAAGCTAACTCCAACAGCGATTGCGAATTATTCCGCCTTACTGAAAGTGAGCAAAGTGGAGGCGTTGTTGAATGCGTATTGTCTCACTGTTGTTATGATAGTACTTGAGGACAGTGGGTGTTGTTGTATGAGTCTGCCATATTGCCGCTACGCTGTTAAAGGCAGAACGTGGGCGTTGTTGTAATGTACGTGGCATTCGTCACGTTACACTAACTACTTTTTCAGCTTATGCTCACCGACCAACCTGTTAACTTCCATTTCAGCTTCCTGACTCTGCGTTCACTGGGGTTGGCTCGATTAACCTTATTACACTTATTTGCTAGTCCTGCCGCACCTGCTTGAAAATTTGTGTCTTTTCACAATACTCTTCGTCCTGTCACTCCTTCGGTGCTCGACAAACTGTCGATTTAAGTAACTTTCGCACCTCTTATGATAACTCAGCCTACCCTCGTCAAACATGTCTGTGATCCTATCTACCGTCTTTCCAGTGTTCGATGGTGACTCTTGCCTTCAAATTCTTTAGAAATTATATCCTCTTCTTCCGCTTATGCTCACAGACTGAAGTTGACTAGCCAATGCTCGGATAATTATGAATGAGAAGTGGAAATAGAAGTTGACAGCACTGCCGCTATAAGTCGAACTTAACTACAACTTTATTTTGGTTGCTAAATTATTCACAAATATTGTGGATTTTTATATCGTTGCTCGATTTTTGTCGTTAACTGCAAAATGGGTTAGAGAATCCCACTACCGGTTACACAATTGTTATTTCTGGCGAACTTTGCACCATCCGCTAATTTTGGAAGGGGCGTCCTTATTGACCGCATATAATGTAGAGCTATAAATCCGCAAAGCCACCACTAGCACCGAGTGCCACAACTCCTGAAGAGCATAAAAGTCCTGCAAGACCAGTCGTTTATGACCTTCCTAAAGCGGACTAATGTTGGGCCTTCTTACTGTAGTACTGCTATTCATCGGCGGGCTGTATATGTTGAGCAAATCTAGCTATGTAGTTCCACATCTAACGGCTACCCCTATAACTTTTTTGACGATCCCCATTCTCTACTTCTCGTGCGTTCCTTCTGCTGATGGAAAATACTGAAGGAAGATGGTCTGACCCAAGAGAAACGACAAGTTGCCAGATGACAGACTTTGTCAGATCTGTTGACTCTTCATAATTTCTGGAAGGGGTCGTATTCATTAACAGCCCAAAACAGAGATCTATTTGTCTGTTCTACCAGCACCAAACCCCTCTGTCCATTACCTAGGATGGAATGTCACAAATCATAATGTACATTGAACTCCCCAAGCAGTCGGTTATTGCACTTCACAGTGAGTTAACGTTAGACCTACAACCTGGAGTACGGCTATGAACCGTTGGGATGTACATATGTGTATGTGTTAAGTACTTCTACCTCAGGAGTTCCGCAATTGACTGGTACTCCCATAAGGTCCATGAACATGTTACTAGAGATAACAGATGAGGAATGCTAATGCTACACCTCCACTTTACCTAGGATGGAATGTCACAACTCATAATGTACATTGAACTCCCCAAGCAGTGGGTTATTGAAATTCACAGTGGCTTAACGTTAGACGTACAACCTGGAGTACGGCTATGAACCGTTGGGATGTATGTACATGTGTTAAATACTTCCACCTCAGGTGTTCTGCATTTGACTAATACTCCCTTAAGGTCCATGTACATATCGACGCCTCCAAACAATAGTATGCTAAGTCGACTTAGCATGTTTTCAAGTTCTTTACACTTTTATATTTAACGCCCTTTAACTTAAATTCTGTCAAATTTTGGTAATGATCGGACAATCCGAACAGAAGTTATAAACAAATATTTACTTAGCATAGTACTAAAGGTCAAAGAAATTTCCAAACTTTTAGAGCTTGTCCTGCAAAACTCGCTTTTCAGAATTAGCAAACTATTATTTGGAGGTGTCGAACGTCCTTTAACTTAAATTCTGTCTAATTTTGGTAATGATCGGTCAATCCGAACAGAAGTTATAAACAAATATTGACTTAGCATAGTAGTGAAGTTCAAAAAAATTTCCAAACTTTGAGAGCTTCTCCTGCAAAACTCACTTTTTAGACTTAGCATACTATTATTTGGAGGTGTCGATATATGTATGTTACTAGAGTCTAGCTCAAGCGAGATAGGTCTATATCAAATATACTGACAGATGAGGAATGCTTATGCTCCCCATCTACTTCTAATGCAATTTTGCATCAGTTGCAGATGTTCTTGAGCTTGGTTTCCTAATGTTCTTCCGACTCATATTGTTACTATTTCTTCGATCCTACCTTAGATTGCAAGACTGTGTTAAGTGTTGCATGTGCAGTTGCTGTTATGGGGCGGCTGTGGAAGAATCTTATGATGACGACGACGAATTACTGGGGACCGTGTTCATGCAGCATGCAACCAGTTAGATGCTGTCCTGACCTGACTTTGGCTAAATGGTACACATTGATTTCAAATTGCTTCTGGAGTATTTTCATCGCCGCCAATATTTGGAGAAACCCATTTCCATACGTTTGGCTAATGGACGTTTCACTTCACGGACTTTTATAGTTATGTACCTGTAACTCAAATTCACTAATCCTCATATTTTTAAATTTCCTTTTGTAATTGGTTAGAGTTTTTGGAAAGATTTAAAGCTTTCGGGTTATGTGAATGTTTAAAATGGCCATTAAAATTATAAATGGTCATTTCTCACAGTAACTTATAATGTGAAATAAAGCCTCCAAATGTGTTTAGTTTCCCTTATAAAATCCATCCAATAGCTAAAGGTAATTAATATTAATGGGTCTATGTGTAATTAGTGTGGTCAAAGGTCCATACATGCCTAATATATCATACCATAATTATGTATGTGAACCCCATTTTACTAACAATTCACCACTGTACGTACGCTTTACAAATTACATATTTCATTCATTCGTACTAACACTCATATATCATGCGAACCGGATCTTTGGGGCTAATCTAAATTATATAATTCTTTTTTGTGTGTGTGTGTTTTGAAAATGAAATTTTCATTTTAGTTTTTAGAAGAGCATAAAAAACATTTCATTGTTACACCTTTTAACTTTTATGTATATTTACACTATACATTACATGTGTTACTCCAAACACTATTCATGTTCTTTGTTTTTTTTCTGTGTGTGTGTCGGTGTGCGTATGAGTGTTAGCACTCTTGTCCACACATCTATGGAAATGTTGGTAGGTATACATTGGTCATGTATTCATATGAATGTATATATTTGCATACAGGAGTAGTCCATTACAGTTAATATTCAGTTGCATGACCTGATCCGAAAAGTCGTGAACAGGGGAACCGAATGGTAATGAGGATAAGCAAAAATATTTGGATTTTGGAGAAAGCTGGAACGTTAAGCATGACCCTAGTCAAATTTTCAACTTATTTAAAATGATCAAAATAAATTTACCATAATATGATTTGAAATACATACATTCAAACGACGTAAGTACTTAAGTCTCCTCATATATGTTTGTATGGAGTTTGGATTATTTCTCCCTAAATAATGGGTTTTTATAGTAATTTTTGGCCGAACTTGTTATACCCTCCACCACGAATTTGTATTAAAGTAAAATTGAACAATTAGTTTCCTTTTGTTTATGAAGAAGACTAATTACCAAATTCCAGCAATTTCGATAAAACAATGTGGCTATCTTTCAAAATGCCCAAAATCGGGAGATATCGTTCTATGGGCTCTATATGAAGGTGTGGACCTGTACGAACCGATTTCTGGGAAAAGTTTTATACGACAAGAGAAGACTAAATATCAAATTTCAGCCATTTCGGTAGAATATTGAAGCCACAACCTTTAAAATACCGAAAATCGGGAGGTACCGTTCTATGGGGCTAAATGAAGGCGTGGACTTCACCGACAAATTTAGAGCGGGAACTTGAATACCCCCAATGAAGACTTAATAGCAAATTTTAGCCATTTCGGTGGAATATTGAGGCCACAAACTTCAAAATACCGCAAATCGGGAGGTACCGTTTCATGGGGGCTATATGAAGGCGTAAACCTATACCAACAAAATCCATATCGAAATGTTTATACCCAAAATGAAGACTCAATACCAAATTTTAGCCATTTCGGTGGATTATTTAGGCCATAACCTTCAAAATATCGGGGGGGTTATACTAAGGCGTGAAACTATACCGGCAAGTTTCCGGGGAATGTTGTATACCCCCAACGAAGACTAAGTACCAAATTTTAGCCATTTCTGAGGAATATTGAGGCCACTACCTTCAAAACACAGAAAATCGGGAGGTACGTTCTATGGGGGATATATGAGGGCGTGGACGTGTACCGAAAAATTTCTGGGAAAAATTGTATACCCCCGACGAAGACTACGTACCAAATTTCAGCCATTTCGGTGGATTATTGTGGCCACAACCTTCAAAATACCGGAAATCGTGAGTTACCGTTCTATGGGGGCTATATGAAGGCGTGGACCTATATCGACAAATTTCGGGGGGAAAGTTTAAAATCAGCCATTTCGGTGGATTATTGTGGCCACAACCTTCAAAATACCGGAAAGCGGGAGGTACCGTTCTATGGGGGCTATATGAAGGCGTGGACCTATACCGACAAATTTCGGGGGGAAAGTTTAAAAGTTTTATACCCCGACGAAGACTAAGTACCAAATTTCAGCCATTTCGGTGTGATGGTGAGGCTAAAACCTTCAAAATATAGAAAATCGGGTGGTACCGTTCTATGGGGGCTATATCAAAATGTGGACCGATATAGCCCATTGGCAACACCAAACTTCCTAGGAGTAATATAAACTTCTATACCAAACTACAAAGTTCTATCTTAAAAATTGCGAGCTGTATCTTGATTTCAACAGACGGACGGACGGACAGACAGACGGACGTGGTTATATCGACTTAGAATTTTACCCTGATCAAGAATATATACTTTATAGGGTCTCCGATGAATATTTCGATGTATTAAAAACGGAATGACAAATTTAATTATACCCTCCATATTATGGAGGGGGTACAAAAAAGGCTAAAAAATCTTCTATTTTGTGTTCAATTTCAACACACTTCATAATTTTTTTATTTCGCTCACTGCTGGATTTGATAATGCGAACTTCTGATTTGTAGTCGAATACACTTCACACCATGCCTCGTGTGCGAACATTTTTTTACCACCATTTTTTTATTTGGTCAACAAAAAACTAGCGTGCGTTGAACACACACTCTGTGCCACTGTACTCATAACTCAGTAAGGAGTAATATAAGTAGTTATTTTTGTTGACATTACTTTGCAATGGGTTACATAATGACTAACGGATACGATTTTTTGCTGGGTAGTCTCCTGAAAACAAAACTCTCCATTATCTTCTTAAATTTTATTCATAACTGTTTTTTTTTTTTTTGATTCAAAGATAAATTGTTTATTACTTTCTTCACACCACAGTGCATGGATGAAATTCCAAACTTGTAGTACTAATGCAGAAGTACACATTTACAAAAGTCCAAATGCAAAGGCATGAGAACAAGTATGCAAATTTAGATTTGGCAAATTGTAACTTTAGTGCTACTCTTGCGGTCATACATTGTTGACCCCTCTGCTTCTCTCCTCCGGCAGAAATGTTTTTATGCTTTCCCGGTTCTCTTCTTTGGGACATTTTTCATTTCGTTATAGTTTAACTAACATGTGTTTGGGTGGGAATCTGTTTTTTTTTTCTGTTTTGTTTTGAAAGGGCGTGAGGTGATGTAAAATATAAAAGCGTGTGTATGTGTGAGTTTTTCTGGCCATTCATTTGTAATGTATGAGTATCCTACCGTGTCGTTATGTTTTTGGTGGATTTCTGGTACAGGTAGCCATATAATAGAGCTGTTATATAGCGGACACCATTCAAGTTAATTTTCCATAAACCACGTTTTTATTTGGGTTACGAAATATTAGATGATATGTTTTACGTATATGTATATGCACATGTGTCCATACATATATGCCAAGCGAGATGGCGGTAGTCTTTTTCCACAAGAGGTTTAGCTTAATTCTTTTAACCAAATACGTAAATCTGTGCAATGTTGGGTGGGCGGTTATGGCATTGGGATTTACATTGGGATTTTTATGGTAACAAATTAAACTACACATATAAAATATTTATAACATTTGAAGTGGTAATATTTCTACTGTAAATGTACAAAGTAATTTTAATTAAAATTTAAACCCTAATATTTATTTAGTTTTTTAATTGTTCGGAGAAATGTTATTTATCATGGTCACGATTAGTGTTATAATTATAAAATAAAATTCAGCGATATTTACCACCAAGGTATATTTTATAGATAGCTATGTGGGGCATGTAAAGTGGAATTCTGTAACTACTTGTTTTGGTTTCCCACAAAATTCGGCAATAAAAAAGTTATCAAAGAATTAACGAAATTTGTCGGTAGTTTAGTAATCAAAATGGAAAAATCGCTTAGGTTTACAGATGTCAACGATGGTAATTTTATCAAATTTTAGCGCTTATGTGTCTTTCCCTTTAAGGGAATAAGGTGAAAGCCAGTTTGTTGATCCCTACATTGATCAGAATTTCTTCCCAGTACAAAAAAGAGTGTCTAAAATTCCAAGAATTTGTTGAAAAATAAAGAAATACAAACTAATGTTATGAATGAACATTGTGGTAATTCACAAGACGGAAATTATTTTTGGAGTGGGGTTGGAGGAAAGTAAAACAAGTAAGAAAGTATCAGTCAGCTGACGGAGATATACCCTCAGCCATATATTGATTTTGTATCACAAGTTTGCTTTAAAATCTGTAGGTAGCGTAATGCGGGGCTATACCAAACATTTTTAGTAACAAAATTTCTTCATAAAGGACTTTAAATATTAAATTACGTTAAACTAAGTTTGGAAGAAAAAAAGTTTTAGAGTTATCTTGCACTATAGCCATTTAAGTATGTGCCGGCAGGAATTTGGAACTTTTGGGCCATTAAAAAATGCGCAAGAAAAAATGTGTACCGTCGTAAAGGAAGCCGCAAGGAAAACCTACTGAAAAAAATTCAAAAAGGTCAGATAGGAGCTCTTAAACTTAACTTCATCCCACTTTTGTGTCAGGAAGTATGGATTTGCGCAAGAAAAAAAATGTACCGTCGTAAAGGAAACCGCAATGACAACCTATGTAAAAAATTTCAAAACGATCCGAGAGGAGCTCTTAAAGAAAACTTATCCGACTTTTGTGTGGGAGGTACCCGAAGGAGTGGACCGATATAGTCCTTATTCCAACCTGATACATGAATGGATGAAATAATACGATGTGCACAGTCTGCACCAATCAGAAACTCCCTGCGAGAATTATCTTGCGGATTTGCCATTTTGGCTGGTACCATCAGGGTTTCTTAGAGCTTTTAGGCCAATATCTCAGGAAGTATGGATTTGCGAAAGAAAAAAATTGTACCATTGTAAAGGAAACCGCAAGGACAAACTATGGAAAAAATTTAAAACGATCCGAGCGCAGCTCTTAAACTTCACTTTATCCGAATTTAATGTGGGATGTACCGGAAGGAGTTGACCGATATTCCAACCTCATACATGACTGGATGAAATAATACGATGCGCAAAGTCTGTACCAATCAGAAAATCCCTGCGAGAATTATCTTGCGGATTTGCCATTTTGGTTGGTGCCGTCAGGGTTTCTTAGAGGTTTTAGGCGAATATCTCAGGAAGTATGGACTTGCGCAAGAAAAAAATTGTATCGTCCTAAAGGAAGCAGCAAGGACAACCTACTGAAAAAAAATTCAAAACGATCCGAGCGGAGCTCTTAAACTTCACTTTATCCGAATTTTGTATGGAAGGTACCTGAAGGAGTGGACCGATGTAGTCCATATTCCAACCTGATTAATTACTGGATGAAATAGTACGATGTGCAAAGTTTGCACCAATCAGAAAATCCCTGCGAGAATTATCTTGTGGATTTGCCATTCTGGTTGGTGCCGTCAGGGTTTTTAGAGCTTTTAGGCCAATATCATAGGAAGTATGGATTTGCGAAAGAAAAAAAATTTACCATCGTAAAGGAAGCCACAACGACAACCTACTGAAAAAAATCAAATCGATCCGAGCGGAACTCTTAAACTTCACTTTATCCGAATTTTGTGTGGGATGTACCGGAAGGAGTGGACCGATACAGTCCATATTAGAACCCGAGCTGTATCTAGAAGGAATAACACGACGTGAAAAGTTTGGATCAAATTGATTGTTTCCTTCCATTTTACAGAACAATTTTGAACTTTTGTGGGGGAGGTACCCGAAGGAGTGGACCGATATGGCAAATATTCGAACTTCAAATAATTTTGGAAAAAGTATTACGATAACCAAAATTTGGTTCGAATCGATTGATTTGTTCGAGAGTTGATGTGCGCACCAGCAGACAGACTGACTGACGGACATGGCTAATCGGCTCCAAATTGTCTGAAACGAATTTCGTTCAAATATACTTGGGGTCTAAAACCGTTATTTCGATTTCTAGCCTATAGGCTGAGGGTATAAAAACCATGAAACCCCCTTTTGGATGATGAAGCAAAATCAATTGCGGTGGCAGAAAATGCAGAGCAGAGGAAATAAACTCGGTACGATTAAATTGAATGGAATTTTTTTATAATTTGTGTTAATGTAACAAAGTTCTTAATATTATTGTTTTACAATTTATTTATTCTGGGATATTTTGCAGTGGCTTGCAGTTTCATTGCATATTTAGATTAATTAAAAACGCAATCCAAAGATTGCCTCTGAATTCAATCCAATAGACTGCATCAAAATCCGTGATTTAGATCGAAAATAGACTGCATCCTATGGAATGCTTCCTATGGAAGCAAAATGGAGTGCATCCTACATGCTCGCTCTCTTGTAGAATTCATTAGTGAATTCATAAGAAAATATGCACTCCAACGGCACTTGTACTGTACTCGTGTACAGATTAAACTCAATCCACGGATGCAAACATTTTGCTGGGATAAAACACTATAATTAATAGAATTGTATTCAACTTTCCACTTTAGCTGTCATGTTTATCCCTTGGTTCTTTGCAAAATAAAAAAACAAACAACTTTGTCTACAGATTTATAGAAAAAATCTAAAGAAAATATCGACAGGAAAAACAATTTAAATATATTTCCCTTCCAAGTGCTTATTTATGTTTTATACTAGTATGTTGTTTTTTTTGTATGTTTCGTGCCTTTCTTCGTTCCGCAACAGGGCTTAACATTTTGTCATTTATTTCCGCCGTTACCTATGTTCTTTTTTTCATTGAATATTTCACATCTGCATCTGTTCAGTTTGTTTCACTTGAGCCTTTATGTATTTGTGATATAAAAGTTGTTGTTTTTGGCTCTTGTTGGCATTCCTTCCGATACGATACCGTAAATGTTTAGCTGATTCGCTACGACAGGAAAATTGTATTGGAATCACTTACAGATATTTGTCAAGATAGTAGTAGTATAAGGTTTCTTTTTAAGTGTAACTGCGAGTGTGTGTGTGTGTGTGCCGTCTGCATGCCATACTAAGTGTTTGTTTTCCGTGCCTTATAGCAATCACCAGTGTTTGTTTGTATTTCAGCAGATATTCTTAGGAAATCGGAAATTTTTTATACATTATTATTGTTGTTGTTCTTGCTGCCGCTGTTGTTGTTGTTGTTTTGTATACAAACAGGATCCAGGATATATATTGTTAACATTAAACAGATGACTTACGAACACAACACACAACGTTAACAGAAGAAAAGCGAAACGAAAACCTAAGAATATCATCAATTTTTGTATTTCATTGCATTGTTCTTTAAACGTACGTATGTGTGTTGCGATATTGGCGATGAGAATATGTATGTATTTGTGCGATATGATGGTGTATGGGTCCTCTGTTTCACTTGAATGCTTTAGAAAACATGGTTTTTAATATTGATGTTCAGTATTTATGATATGAAAAGAAGAGATAGGTTTGTTTGTGCGTGTCCGTCTCACTTCCAAATAAAATATATTGTTTCCAATTGAGTGCTAACAAATGTATCAAAATGTTTCAGCGACATTTATCAGGCATATCGTGATTTTCAAGTGAATCTAATATAGATTTAGAGTATCTAATTCGCTATAATATTATCCATTTAATTTTTAGAGCGAGTTAAATATTGTATATTTAAATTGCTAACAACAATAACTTTCTCCTAATATCTGTGGAGGGACAGAAGATACTTACTTAGATGGCCCATTACAGAACATTTGTTCCATAGGCCGAACTAATAAAAGATCTCCAATTCTTTCTATTTGTTGCTTCGCACTCGCACTTCATCTCTTCATCCACTTCTTTGCACCATCTATTCTTTGGCCTGTCAATTCTGCGTGTACCGCCAATCGGTTCGTATTTATACGCCTTTTAAGCGGCCTCATCTTCGCCCATTCTTATGATATGGCCTAGCCAACGCAATCGCTGCATCTCGATACGTTTAACTATATTGATGTCGTTGTATAGCAGATACAGCTCGTGGTTCATGCGACGTCGATATTCACCGTCAACGCAGACTGGTCCGTATATCTTTCGAAGAATTTTTCTCCCAAACACACCAAGCACTGCCATGTCAGCTTGCGCACGTACCCAGGCTTTGGAGCCATACATCAGCCCGGGTAGTATCAGTGTTTTGTAGAGCGTTATTTTTTGTTTGACGAGATGTGGCTTTGTTTTTAAACAGCTTACTTAAACCAAAGTAGCACCTGTTGGCCAATACAAGTCTTCTTTTTATTTCACAACTGATGTTGTTTGTTGTGTTTACGGAGGTACCGAGGTAGACGAAGTCTTTTACTACCTCAAAATTATAGGAACCAACTTTCACAGTTGGTCCGAGCTCAATGCGCGTCGACACCATCAACTTGGTCTTCTCACCGTTTATCGCCAGACCCACCTTTGCAGATTCTCCTTCGACCTTCATAAAGGTATCAGTTACTTCTTTTACTAATCGTCCCATGATGTCTATATCGTCAGCATAAGCAAGTAACATGTGGCTATTGGTGTAGATTGTGCCACTTCTTTTGACGTTTGCCTCTCGTATAACCTTTTCCAGCAGGATGTTGAAGAGATCACACGAAAGGCTGTCTACTTGTCTGAAACCTCTTTTGGTACAAAACTCTTCGGAGAGGTTTTTTCCTATTTTAACTGAGGATCTCGTGTCAGCTAAAGTCATTTTACACAGCTGGATGAGCTTTGCGGGGATACCAAATTCAGACATGGCTTGGAATACCTTTGAACGCAGCGGGCTGTCGAAAGCTGCTTTATAATCGACAAAAAGGTGGTAGGTGTCGATCTGCATCTCTTGGGTCTTCTCCAGGATTTGCCGCAGGGTAAATATCTGGTCAATGGTGGAGTTGCCAGGTCTAAAGCCGCATTGGTATTGTCCAATTATCTCGTTGACCATAGGCTTTAGTCTTTCGCACAATATCCCTGACACGATCTTGTAGGCAATAGGGAGTAGACTTATGCCCCTATAGTTAGAGCATACAGTCTTATCTTCTTTCTTGTGGACGGGGCACAGGATACTCAGGTTCCAATCGTCGGGTCCTCGTTCTTCCTGGTACTAACCAGCAGATGAATACACCTTATCAGCGTGTCGACTCCGGTTTTGAACAGCTCGGCTGGTAAGCCATCGGCTCGTGCTGCTTATTATTCTTCAGCCGATTTATTGCTATCTTTACCTCATCTTGGCTGGGTGATATACATTCAATACCATCTTCTGGGGTTCGCTCTGTGGTATCTTCGTCGTCTTCGCTGCTATTGGATACCATCAGTTTTTAAAAATTTTCTTCCCATATCCTGAGCACACTATCTGTATCAGTTACCAAATTACCTTGCTGGTCTCTACAGGAGGATGTGCCTGTAACAAAGCCATCAGTTTGATGCTTGACTCTTTGGTAGAATTTTCGGACTTCATTCTGGTTCCTGTACATCTCGATTTTTTCACAATCCTGCTTTTCCATCTCCCTCTTGTTCCTGCGGAAAAGACGTTTCTCCTCTCTCCTTTTCTGCCGATATCTCTCTCGTGCGCTACGCGTTGCTACGGATTGTAAAGTAGCCCAATATGCGCATTTTTCTCTTCGGTGGCAGCACGACACTCCTGATCATACCATGGATTCCTTGGTGAAGATCTCTGGTACCCAAGTATGGATTTTGCGGCTGTTTGCATGGAGTGGGCAATATTTTGCCATTGTGTTGTTATGTTATCGGGACAAGGAGTGTTCTCATTAAGCAATTTGGCTAGTTGAGTGGAATATGCTGTGGCTATCTGTTGTGTTTGCAGCCTATCGATGTCCAACTTCCGCGTTGTGTCTGTTCGTGCTTTATTTGCAACGTTTAGACGGGTACGTACCTTTGCTGCAACAAGGTAGTGGTCCGAGTCTATGTTTGCTCCTCGGAACGAACGCACTTCAAACAAGCTCGATGAATGTCTTCCATCTATCACAACGTGATCTATTTGATTTCTTGTTTTCTGATCTGGAGGCAGCCAGGTGCCCTTATGGATGTCGAGATGTTTAAATCTGGTGCTGCTACCTATAATGGTTTTTGCCGCGGCGAAGTCTATCAGCCTCATACCATTGTCAGATGTATCACTGTGGAGACTTAATTTTCCGACTGTTGGACCAAAGATATTTTCCTTTCCAATTTTGGCATTAAAATCGCCTAGAATAATTTTAATGTCATGGTCAGGACAACGGTCATATGTTTCTTCTAAGCGCTCGTAAAATATATCTTTGGTACCTTCGTCCTTTTCTTCAGTGGGAGCATGAGCGCAAATAAAGCTGATGTTGAAGAATTTAGCCTTTATTCGAATTGCAGCAAGTCTTTCATTTACTGGGGTGAAGCTGGATACCAGATGTTTTAGTCTCCGACTAACTACGAATCCGCAACCAAACTCATGCTTTACGTCATGGCAGCTATAATACAGTGCGTCACCTTTAAGTGTTGTTATGAAGCCTTTCCCAATCCATCGTATTTCCTGTATGGCAGCAATGTCGGCCTTGTATTTTTCAAGTACATTTGCCAATGCGTAAACAGCACCTTCTCTATAAAGAGTGCGAACATTCCAGGCGCAGATTCGCAGATCATGGTACTTGAAGCGTTTGCGGGGGTCGTCAACTTTTGAGAGATTTGGTTTTCTTTTCTTTTGTTTTTTTTTCATAGTATGCTGCTTTTTCTAGGGGAGGGTTACTATTCCTGCGCCCAAATCCAAGTTTTTAACGTTCTTATGGGTGAACGCGCGGCACATGTTAGCTCACTAACTTTAACGGGTGTTACAGGTAGTTCCCCAGGTGACACCACGGGGAGGTCAGTGTCCACTTGAAATGAACGAGGGACCAAGATAAATCCTGGGCTTTGCCATGTTAAAACCGGTCTGGACCGTTCCTTGGTATCTTCCATCCCCTACGTCACCCAAGACAGGACAGAAGATATCTTTTCTTATTTTAATGAGTGTTGTCCGATTACATTTGTAGCTCAATAATTTGACCCCCATTCTACGGGGGCTATATGAAGAGGAGGACCTACACCGACCTATTTCAGGTGGACAATTTTATACCCCCAACAAAGACTACATTTCAGCCATTTCGGTGTGATATTGAGGACACAACCTTTAAAATACCGAAAATCGAGAGGTCCTGTTCCATAGAGGCTATATGAAGGAATGACACCAACAAATGTCAAGTGGAAAGTTTAATACCCTTAACGAAGACCGAATATCAGAAATTTCGGTGGGATATTGAGGCCACAGGCTTCAAAAACCCGAAAATCGGAGGTACCGTTCTATGGGAGCTATACCGACAAATTTCAGGTGGAAAGCGTTGTGCCCCCAATGAAGACTAAATACAAAACTTCAGCCACTTCGGTGTGATAGTGGGGCTAAAACCAACAAATTACAAAGCTCTATCTTAAAAATTGCGACCCGTGTCTTGATTTCAACAGATGGACGTACGGATGAACAGACGGACATGGTTATATCGACTTAGAATTTTATGCTGATCAAGAATATATATACTTCATAGGGTCTCCTACGAATATTACGATGTGTTACAAACGGAATGACAAATTTAATTATACCCTTCATATTATGGTGAAGGGTATAAAAAGGATAAATTTGAAATCCACTTTAAAAATAAATATTCACTACTTTTATGGTTATAAAACAAAAAAATAAAGTGACCCAAAAGAACCAACGCTAGGGTTTTTTCCTTCCATACAAATCGCTCCGGCCTAACACAAATAGGTAAAATCTGATTTCGATGGAAAAAGGTAACTTTATTTTTAAATAATGTTTGAGAAAAAAGTCAAGTCAGCTTTTTCTCAAAATAACCTGAGAAACGGTCAGAATTTTCCAAAAATTATTTTTGCCACGCAAACCTCCGTAAAAACGTGTAAGTGGTAAGAATAAGTCTACATATGGATTTTACTTTACTTCGAGAATACACAAATTTAAATTTAACCCCCGTATAAAATTACCTGATCCTGATGGCCATATTGTTTTTAAATTGCCTAAGTTCCTTTTAAATCAATTTATGATGAACAAATCTTTATAAATTCTGAAAAGTGAAAACAAGAAAATTTAAATGTACAACGTAATTCAATTTTCTCACTCGCAACAAACATCCATTGAAGTGTGAATATTTCTGAAAGTCTACAAGAAAATCATATTAACAAGTTCACATTACCTAAACAGACAAGTTCAAAGTATAATAATCTTTTGGCAATTTTCATTCACCCTCAAATCCTAAAACGACAACAGAAAAAAAAACAAAAACAACAGTGAAGTGGTCTTAAGACTGAGAAACATGTCTATAACATTTATTGATTCATGATGGTGGCTGTTGGATGGTTCTCACGTTCATTCAGGCAGAATATGTCTGTCTATGTGTCCATAATGGTGCAACACATTAAGTCGCAACACAACAGTTATCTATAAATCACATATTCACAATATTTTGCCAACAAACATCACCCCCTGAGAACTGCTGATATGTAGCAACAGCATGTACACCAAAAACCGTTACCATTAAATATTATTGAAATATTGTTAATGTATTGGGGTGGGTGGTGGCTTCATAGATGCCACTGTTGAGAAAAATTTCCCTTGAATTCAGTGTCCCATATATAATTTATCTACCACAAAACATACCTAGCCAGGACACGTCAGTTTATGTTGTCTATTTCATTAGGTTAAAGGTTATGCGACAATATTTCATGTTCATAATGTGGAGGTGGTCTGTTATGGATGGCATGGTGTGGTGTGGTTGTGCACGGTGCGTGATTGTTTTCTATAATATACATATATTTTGTTTCACATTAATATTAATATTATTAGAAAATAATAAATTAAATTATGCCAATATATCAATGAACATTGGGTGGTAAAATATTATTATCAATTTTCCACAGACATTGATGTTAAGAACAGGGATTAATATGTTTTCAACGTGTCTTGTGATAGTAGACACACAATTTATGGACTCATCAATTTTGTGTTTTTGATAATGCAAAGGCTATGAAGGGGGGCTTATGTGTATGTCAAAGATCAAATGAAAAATTTCACACATGTTTATTGGTTATTATTTACTGCTAGAAGGGCGTGCGATAATAGTATACTTCATCATTACCCACAAGGAAATAACCCCGAAACATGACTAATAACAACTATTTAACATTCAATTTGTAGCATTAAGGGCTTGTATGGTGTTCCAGTCATTTTCTAAGAAAAATGGAACTTAACCTCTACTCTAAACGCCTTGTCGAATCCTTCAAACCATTTTAACCATCGCAGCTTTATTTAAATATGGAAACCTTCGGTATCCATTTAATATATCCTGTCACTTTTTTCGTTTTCTAATTTCTCTATGCTTATCGATTTTCCAAGAAGAAAAAATGCAAATTCTCCTTAAGAAAAAGTTTGATTGCAAAAGTTCTAGTTTTTTTATTTTTTATTCTTGTTAAGGTTGCTGTAGTTTGCGGTTAATGTGGTTTCCAATGTTACCACTTTATCAAGTTGCAATTGCGCCGCATCCATTCAACGGCTGAACCATCCGCCCACATTGCTAGATTGCTTCAAGCAAAATAATGACTTTTTGAACAAATTTACGCAAAAACTTATTTTATCGATACTTTGTGTCCTCATATTAGGCTTGAGTAAGTGAGTGAGTGCATGCCTGGCATATGAGTCATACCACACAAAGTGTTCTTAATATTTATAAATGGTTGATATGACTCAAAATAATTTAAAGTATTAAAAAAGTCGGTTTTGGGGGAGATTGTGCAGTAATTCGCATATCATCTTCCTCGCAAGAAAAGGTCGTAAGTCCACTTTTTATGAGAACCGCGTTTTTGTTACAGAATGCAAGTACTAGTGAAGACATGTCGTTTTAGACAAAGAAAATGGGATTATGTCGCGTTTTTCTATAAGTTTTTACATTTATCGAAAAAGGTCGTAAGTCCACAAAAAAAAAAAAAAAACAAAGAAAACATGCCAGTCTGTCAAATTACCAAATTACTTAAGGCGAACTGACACAAAATAACACTGTGTGACAACAAAAAAATTACAAGGAAAACTGAGTAGATTATGAAGGTAGAGCTAAAAATATGAGTCACGTGTATCGGCGTTTTTAATGTTTACATCGGAAAGTAACCAAAGTTCGGTCCATTTATAGTTTTTTCGAAATTTTCGATTTAAGATATCTTGGAATCCTTCTATTTTAAGTACATAGTGTCTTTGGCAACTTTACAGAAAAGGATGTGGTGAATATATTTGTTAAACATTTAAACCATCATGCAGTTCATCAAAGGGGTCTTTTTGGTCCTTTTTCCGAAAATCTTTCAAAAACTCCTTTAAAATGTGATCATATCAAATCAAAATATGCCACAAAATTGTTTGCCATAGGTCTATAAATCTTATCTAATTGCCAGGAATCTCTTAAAATGCAAAAGACGTTTTAGGGTTAAAGTCGGACTTCATCTGAATTTATTCAAAATTGACCAACAAAACATAATTTTAGAGAGATGACATCAAAGACAAAAATATTCTTCGTCAAATTTCACTATGGGTCACTATAGAAATGAAATGTCTATTTATATTATATATCATGAAAATATCAGTATCAATTTTGCTGAAAAAACATGAAAATATTTCCCAATTTTTTGATGATTTTTTTCGTGCCTTTCTCGAGTTGATACATGAAAGTAATATAAAAATTGGTTCTAGGTGAAAAAAGAAGAAGAAAAATTCTACACAAAATTTCACTATAAGTTTCAGAAAAAACCATAAATCTAGGTATACCATATTCTAAAGAAAATTAGATTACAAATATATATATTTTAGAATGACATTATTTGTTTTAATTTTGGACTAGCGCCTTTTTCAACATCACAAACATTTCACCAATTTTGGTAACACAATTCGGAACATTTTAATATTTTAAACATTTACATTTAATACTTTAATTCATTGTGGAAATGCACCCAAGTAAAGCTAAGATACAAAAACATGGGAAAGCCGGATGTGCGCCAACCAATTTTGCATCATAATAAATGTGATATTTTCCTCATCCATTGGCGGGCTTTTCTTTTGGAATGCGACTGCTAAAAGCGAATAAGAATAAAATTTTGAATTTTTGTCCACATAAGCTTTTTGTCCATTCTGACTCTTGAATATTATCCGACCATCAGCAAAGTCAATATGCTTCTTCTCTGGGAGCCCTATTAACCACCAAGGTTTCGTGATGATCCTATCAAAATTCCGACTTGTAGCGTAATACCAAAAATGGAAAAATGGGATGCATTACTGACTTTTCCGATATGTCCGTTGTTTGATCTCCCACGCCAACCTACATTGCATCATTGTTATATGGGATTTTCTACTTTCATAGGCAGACTCTGCTTTTGGAAGGTCCCCAACCAAGGCTGTAATATTCGTCATTTACCCTCCACCATAATATATAGGGTATAATTAAATTTGTCATTCCGTTTGTAACACATCGAAATATTCGTCGGCGACCCTATAAAGTATATATATTCTTGATCAGGGTAAAATCCTAAATCGATATAACCATGTCCGTATGCCTGTCCGTTCGTTCGTCTGTTGAAATCAAGATACAGCTCGCAATTTTTAAGATAGAGCTTTGTAGTTTGGTATGGAAGTTTCTCTTACTCCTAGGATGTTTGGTATTGCCAATGGGCTATATCGGTCCACGATTTGATATAGCCCCCATAGAACGGTACCACCCGATTTTCTGTATTTTGAAGGTTTTAGCTTCATTATAACACAGAAATCGCTGAAATTTGGTAGTTAGTCTTCGTTGGGAAACGAAAACCTTCCCCCAGAATTTTGTCGGTATAGGTCCACGCCTTCATATTGCCCCCATAGAACGGTCCCGATTTTGGGTATTTTGAAAGTTATGACCAGAATAACCCATCGAAATGGCTGAAATTTGGTACTTAGTCTTTGTTTGGGGTACAAAACTTTCCATACAAAATTTGTCGGTATAGGTCCACGCCTTCATATAGCCCCCATAGAACGGTACCTCCCGATTTTGGGTATTTTGAAAGTTATGACCTGAATAATCCATCGAAATGGCTGAAATTTGGTACATAGTCTTTGTTTGGGGTACAAAACTTTTCATACAAAATTTGTCGGTATAGGTCTACGCCTACATATAACCCCCATAGTATAATACCTCCGGTTTGTGGCATCAATATTCCACCGAAATTGTTGAAATTTGGTAATTAGTCTTAATTTGGGGTATAAAACTGTCCATATGAAATTTGTCGGTTTAGGTCCACGACTTCATATAGCCCCCCATAAAACAATACCTCCCGACTTTCGGCATATTGATGACTGTGGCCTCAACATTCCTCCGAAATGGCTGAAATGTTGTTCTTAGTCTTCGTTGGTGGTATAAAGCTTTCCTCCAGAATTTTGTGGGTGTAGGTCCACGCCTTTATATAGACCCCATGGAACGGTACCTCATAATTTCCAGTATTTTGGAGGTTGTGACCACAATAATGCTTGTATTATGAAATGAAATAAATAAAATAAAATATAATAAAATAAAAAAAAATAAAATAAAATAAATGTCTAAAATTTGGTTCTTAGTCTTTGTTTCCACCTTAAACTTTTAGGTATAGGTCCACGCCTTCATATTGTCACTATAGAACGGTACATCCGGTTTTTACCTCCAACTAAATACCAAATTTAAGTCATTTTGCTTGCTGATTTTCGGTATTTTGAAGTTTATGGCCACAAACCTTCAATATAACGAAAATCTGCCACCAAAATGACTGAAATTTGGTATTTTGTTGGAGGTAAAAACCTTTGCTACTGAAATTCGTCGGTACAGGTCCACGTTTTCATATAACCCACATAGACGGGACCTTCCGATCTTCGTAATTCTAAGGATTGTGACGTCAATATCCCACCGAAATGACTGACATTTGTTATTTAGTCTTCCATGGGGTTATAAAATATTCCAGAAGAATATTTCGACGTACACACCTCTTGATTTTCGGTATTTTGAAGGGTTTAGCCACATTATCTTACCGAAATATCGGAAGTTTGATATTTAGTCTTCTTTTCGGTATAGATCGAAGTTTTGATATAGCCCCCATTTAAGGGTACCTCCCGAATTTTGGTATTTGAAATTCTTCATAAGTCAAAGGTAAGTATTTCTTCCATTTTACTTCAATACAACTCGTGGTGGAGGGTATAACAATTTCGGCCCGGCCGAACTTAACGCCGTTCTACCTTTTTTTATACCCTCAGCATTTATGCTATCGAGGGTATATACACTTTCATACGAGCAAAATGTGCCTCATCGAAATAATAGTTTTAGATCCCAAGTATGTTTGGACGAAATGTGTTTCAGACAATTCCGTCTGTCCGTCTGTCTGTCTGGCTGGAGCGCACGGTAACTCTCGAACGGATCAACCGATTCGGTCCAAAAATTGGCTTTCATAATATTTTGTACAAACTTAGTTTAAGTTTAAAGATGGTTTATATCGGTCCACACCTTCCGGTACCTCTCCCACAAAAGTACGAAAATGTTCGGAAAATTTGTACGTACGATAATTCTTGAAGGAAGTAACGATTTGGTCTATACTTTGCAAATCGTGAAATGTCTACCAGACTTAGTTGAGGTTCTAATATGGATTCAATCGGATAAGTTCACTTTAAGACCTGCTATCGAATCACTTTGATATTTGTTGAAGCAACTTTTATTAACTCCCTCAAATACGATGGTAAAAGTTTTTTCAGGGGCAAGTCCACACTTCATGAGCAAACAGCCCGAAGGATGTAAAAACCCTCTATGGCACCATATGTAGTGGCTGGAGATCCACTTCTATAATGGTCAATGTCGATGCATTCCTTTAAGTATCTCCTCCGCAAAACTTTTGCTCTTTAATCCTAATCAACATTTTTGTCGGTTTGTACGCCGACAATTTTTAAAAACCCTATATATGTACATACGTTTTTTGGGAAAAATTTTTTTCAATATACAAAAAGGTATATCTCTCTCGGCCAAGCCGACTGATACCTTTTTACTTTTTTTGTAACGCTTAGAAATAATTATAAAATCAGGATAAAGTTCTGAGTCGTTCCAGCGACGGTTTCCGCCTGTTTTAATAAATCTTAGGTCCACTAAAACTGAGCTAGAACGCTAAATTTTTCGCGCTCTGGACTCCAAATTCTTTACAATATTTGTTTTAATCCCCTTTGTTAGGGTTTGCGATTTCAAGCAAAATCTGTGAAGACCTTAACAAACCTAAAAAGTCATCCTTGACCGCGATTTATTTAAAAACCCTGCCGCGGTTTTTTCTTTGTCTTCAAAAAATGTTCTCCCAAATACCATCTAAAGTAAATTATATAATTTTTGGCTATATCCTCATCCAACATACTTTAAACATTAGCAATTTAAAAGGCATTGCTAGCCCACATTTGCAGTTATTTAGAAAATGTTGAAGTTATCTGATTACAGAATACATATGTATGTTGAAATTCCAAACTGCTACATATACATACACTGAAACAACCACTACTATATGGAATACTTTAATAAATGGAAATGCATTTGATTTTCAACTTTTGCTAAATAATTTCATGAATTTACAATTGGTTGGAATAGGGCTGGAAATCAAGGACATTGAAGTTTGTTGATGATGATAATTTCTGCAAAATTTCCTATATGAATATATGCATGTATGTCAGTGATTCAAAGTCCGTGTGTACATATGTATGTGTAGGTATGTACATATGTGTGAATGAGAGTATGTAAAATGTGTCAAATGATCTGACTGTATGCAAATAAAACTGTCTTTCTAATTAGAAAGTAATTTTTCAAATTGATTTATTTGGTTTGCTTTCATGTCAAGTGGGTAAATGTGATTTTGCAATATGTATGAATGTCACTCTCTCGCCATGAATGTATGAATGTGAATGTGTTATCTATCTGTGTATGGGTTTAGTGTGAATATTTAATGGGAGATGCGATTATATTATCCTTGTAAAATCCATAGAGTAGATTCCATTACAAACTTTATTAGGTTACAAAAATGTCCTCCCCAAATTTGTGAACAAATCAATAAATCAAACCAATAAAATATCAAGGCTGTTGTCTGGCTGACTGACAAACAAACATGATGCAGGGAGGCAAACACATCATATCTCAAGTAATTGCATAACACTGAATAAATTGTCATAAATTTATGATGCATTAACTCACTAATTGATTTGGGGAAAACCAAAATATACACATAAAGTCAATCCTTTCCAGAGATAAGAAATTGAATTTTAATAGGACGGCCTGCTGCAAAAATATGATTTTACTCCAAAGGGAATCTAATTTGTAAGATGTGAAATTTTAATTGACAGAAAATGAATTATAGAAATCAGAAGAAAGTCAGAGGAAAGGGAGAGCTTTAATGAAAGTGTGTTTTTAGGGGTTTATGTTGATATTTACTTGTCCTGGATGCCACATAGTATTGCATTTGTCTTATATTAACCATCCAGCAAAAATTCGGTTCCGTTAGTCATTATGTTACCAATTACAAAGTAATGTAAACAAAAATAACTACTTATATATCTCCTTACTAAGTTAGAGTACGTGGCACAGAGCGTCTGTGCCTACAAATCAGAAGTTCGCATGATCAAATCCATCAGAGGGTAAAATAAAATAATTTTTAATCGAGCTGTATATCTGGAGAAGTCCTACATACATCAACCGATATGCGACGATCTTTTGGTTAACTGGTTAGGGTTAAATCATTATACATATTAGGCATTAGGCATATTAGACAATTTTCGTCTTTTGGAGCCCCTATTTATACGTACAATATTGCTAATTTGCATTTGTACACTTTATATTGAAGCGTTTTATTTTCAAAAATAATTTATCTGTCTCCCTTCCTTTCTAGGAAGTCAATTTTTTAATATTACCTCATATTACAATCGATACTCGTAGCTCTTTCCATCATAGATTGTAGTATGTTTTTCATATCGAAAGATTTTATTTTAACTTGATTGTGGTGACGTAGGGGATGGAAGATACCAAGGAATGGTCCTGACCGGTTTTAACAGGGCAAAGCCCAGGATTTATCTTGGTCCCTCTTTCATCTCAAGTGGACACTGACCTCCCCGTGGTGTCACCTGGGGAGCTGCCTTTAACACCCGTTAAAGGTAGTGAGCTAACATGTGCCGCGCGTTCACCCATAAGAACGTTAAAAACTTGGGATTGGGCGTCGGGTTAGTGACCATCCCATGGAAAAAACAGCCTACTACGAAAAAACGAAAGAAAAGACAAACAAACCCTCTAAAGTTGACGAACCCGCAAACATTTTAAGGACCATGATCTGCGAATCTGCACCTGGAATGTTCGCACCCTTTATAGAGAAAGTGCAGTTTACGCATTGGCAGATGTACTTGAAAAGAACAAGGCCGACATTACTGCCATAAGGAAATACGATGGAACGGGAAAGTCGTCACAACAACACCTTAAGGTGACGCACTGTATTATAGCTGCCATGACACAAAGCATGAGTTTGGTTGCGGTTTTGTAGTTGGTTGGAGGTTAAAACATCTGGTCTCCAGCTTCACCCCAGTGAATGAAAGACTCGTTGCAATTCGATTAAAAGCAAAATTCTTCAACATCAGCTTTATTGCGCTCACTGAAGACAAGGACGAACAGAACAAAGATATATTTTACGAGCGCCTAGAAGAAACTTATGACCGTTGCCCTGCCCATGACATTAAAAATATACTAGGCGATTTTAATGCCAAAATTGGAAAGGAGAATATCTTTGGACCAACAGTCGGGAAATTCAGTCTCCACAGTGAAACATCTGACAATGGTATGAGGCTGATAGACTTTGCAGCTGCAAGAAACATGGTAGTTAACAGTACCAGATTTAAGCATCTCGATATTCATAAGGCCACCTGGCTATCGCCAGATCAAAGAACAAGAAATCGAATTGATCACGTTGTGATAGATGGAAGACATGCATCAAGCGTGTTGGATGTACGATCGTTCCGAGGTGCAAACATAGAATCGGGCCACTACCTTGTTGCAGCAAAGGTACATGCCAGATTAAATGTAGCAAACAAGTGCGAACTGACACAACACGGAAGTTGGACATCGGTAAGCTGCAATCACAACAAATAGCCACAGCATATTCCACTCAACTGGCCAACGGCTTGTCAAAGCACTCCTCGTCCCGATAACATATCAGGACAATGGCCAAACATTGCCCACTCCATGCAAACAGCCGCAAAATCAGTACTTGGATACCAGAGACCTCCACCAAGGAATCCATGGTATGACCAGGAGTGTCGTGCTGCTACCGAAGAGAAAAATGCGGCAGATAGGGCTACTTTACAATCAGTAGCAACGCGTAGCGCACGGGAGAGGTATCGGGAGAAAAGGAGAGAGGATAAACGTCTTTTCCGCAGAAAAAAGAGAGAGATGGAAAAGCGGGAGTGTGAACAAATCGAGATATACAGAAGACAGAATGAAGTCCGAAAATTCTACCAAAGAGTCAAGCATCAAACTGATGGCTTTGGTACAGGCACATCCTCCTGTAGAGACCAGCAAGGTAATTTGGTAACTGATGCAGATAAGGATAAGGATATGGAAAGAGCATTTTTCAATATTGTTGGTATCCAATAGAATCGAAGTCGACGAAGATACTACAGATCAAATCCCAGAAGATGGTATTGAATGTATACACCCGGCCAAACTAAGGCAAAGACAGCAATAAACCGGCTAAAGAATAAGAAGGCAGCAGCAGCTGATGGCCTACCAGCCGAGCTGTTTTAAACCGGAGGCGACACGCTGATAAGGTGTATGCATCATTATAAAGCAGCCTTCGACAGCCTGCTACTTTCAAAGGTCTGAATTTGGTATCCCCGCAAAGCTCATTCGGCTTTGTAAAATGACTCTAACTGACACAAGATCTTCAGTTAAAATAGAAAGAACCTCTCCGAAGAGTT